>NW_024884789.1:7701906-7875472 GCF_019232065.1 Centrocercus urophasianus
TCCCCGTTCTCCCCTCCCGGCCCGGGCGGGCCACACCCTCCGCAGCGCTTCCTGCGAGCCGGCGGCGCGGGGCCGCGGCGGGCGCGCCGGGGGCGGCACATGGTGCGCAGCCGCCGCCCCTCCGGCCCCTGCGAGCAGCGCCCGGGCGGCGGGAGGGCGGCCCCCAGGGCTGCGGCCCCGCGCTAGCTCCGCTTTAGCTCCGCTCCTCCGGGCTATTCCGTTTCCTAAAGGGAACTTTGCGCAGGATCCCGCAGCCGGAGGAAGGGAGGGAAGTGCAAAGACGAGGGGAGAAATATATATATATACGTATTGCTAAGCCGCACGATGCCGGAGCGCGGCCCGGGGGCTCCCGGTCAGCGCAGAGCCGCCGCTGGAGAGCCGTAGAGCGGAGCCTGGAGCCGGAGCGGTGCGGGAGCCCCGGCGGAGCTCGCCCCCCCGCAGCACGGCAGCCCCGGCGCCCAGAGCCTTTTCTTGCCTCCCGGCGATTAATGGAATGATGTTGCGGAAAAGGCAGAGCGATCCTGCCGGGCTCAGTCGGGACTGCTCGGGCGGCGGCAGAGGCGGCGGCAGTGGGGTAGCGAGCGGCATGCGAGGCCCCCCCCGGCGCTATGGCTAGCGGCGGCTCTGGCAAGTCCAGCAGCGAGGTGTCCGGCGGCGGCATCCCCAGCGGCAGCTCCCTGCAGAGGAAGAAGCTCATCTCTATCTGCGACCACTGCAAGATCAAGATGCAACTGGTGGCCGATCTGCTTCTGCTGTCGAGCGAGACCAGGCCGGTGAACACTGAGAGCTTGTCTGTCTTCGGCGAGTCTTTCGAGAAGTGCAGGGACACGATTATCGCCAGGACCAAAGGACTTTCCATCTTGACCCACGACGTCCAGAGCCAGCTCAATATGGGACGCTTCGGGGAGGTGGGGGAAAGCCTGATGGAGATGGGGGAGCTGGTGGTCTCCTTGACCGAGTGCTCTGCCCACGCTGCCTATCTGGCTGCAGTGGAGACTCCAGGGGCCCAGCCTGCCATGCCCGGCTTAGTGGATCGCTACAAGGTGACACGATGTCGGCACGAGGTGGAGCATGGCTGCGGGGTCTTGAAGACCACCCCTTTGGCAGATATGAGCCCTCAGCTCCTGCTGGAGGTTTCCCAGAACATGTCCAAGAACTTGAAATTCCTGACAGACGCCTGTGTGCTGGCCAGTGAGAAATCCAAGGATAAATTTGCTAAGGAGCAGTTCAAACTCAGTGTCAAATGTATGAGCACCAGCGCCTCCGCCCTCTTGGCGTGTGTCAAGGAGGTCAAGACTTCACCCAGCGAGCTGACCAGGAACCGCTGCGTCTTGTTCAGTGGACCTTTGGTGCAGTCTGTCTATGCTCTGGTGGGCTTTGCCACTGAGCCCCAGTTTTTGGGTAAAGCTGCCACCATCAATCCGGAGGGCAAAGCTGTGCAAACTGCTATCCTAGGAGGAGCCATGAGTGTGGTTTCTGCTTGTGTGCTCCTGACCCAATGCCTCAGGGATATAGCCCAACACCCCGAAAGTAGCACCAAAATGAGCGATTACAGGGAAAGGTTGAGGAACTCAGCTTGCGCCGTCTCGGATGGTTGCAACCTGTTATCTCAGGCACTAAGAGAAAGATCTTCACCCAGGACTTTACCGCCAGTGAACTCCAATTCTGTGAATTAACCCCCACACCTTCTGTTTAGATCTCAGTCATTGCTAAAGGAAAATAATATCCCACCTCCTCACCCCTGTTTTGTATACCAAAGAATTCGCTTGGATGGGCCCAATCCTTTGATTTCACGTGGTGAAGAAGCAGAACAGCATATTCAAATTATACGTACTAACAAAGGTAGCCAGTTTGGGCTTCTTTTTATTTTGAGCAAGTACCTGCAGATAAATGTTCCTTTATTCAACCAGATCTTCACACAGATGGTAATAGCAACTGTTTAAAAGTTTTATATTTGGGGAGGTGGGGGTATCTGAACTAACAAAAAAAAAAAAAAAAAAAAAAAAAAAAAAAAAAAGGAAAAGAAAATAGCTTTAATCGCGCTGGGTGCGGTTTTTAAAGTTTGTCTTGTCTTGTCTTCCGAAATTTCCCTTCTAAATTTTACTGTTTGGTTGTGCAGGAAAAAGGTTACCTCAGTTCTCATTCGTTTTAAAAATGAAAAGAAGAAAACACCACCATGTAGATGATGGATGTAGCTACTATTTTGTTTGTTTTTGTTTTGTATGACTTTTTTTAAATTTTGCATCAAGTGTTAGGTTAGAAGTGCATTTGGTGTGTAGGAGTGGAAGGACTGGAGGTTGTGATTATGTTTTCCATGTGTTGATTTCCAAACTGGGGGAAAAGCTACTGTGAGTGTTTAAACAAACAAACAAAAAAATTACACTATAACAGAAGTGATTTTTAATTTTTTTTTTTCCAATGTCAGTTTTTATCTTGCATGTACTGGAGTATTTATTTCATCTATTAAAATGTTATGTTTCTCAGATGTCTTTCTGTGAATCTCTTAATACTTGAATAATTGAACAACAAGGCCTGTTTGCATTCTGTGTCATTTTCCCCAGGGAATGGGTGGTACAAATGTAACTAGTGCTAGACAGCGGCATACAGGCTTCAATTCAGTTCTTTATTTTCTTAACTGCTGTCCGGCCTCCTCAGGACGGATGTCTGTGATAGAGATACTCTTTCATTGTATTTGTGGAGCTGTGTGCACTGGGATTACTCTATCTGCAGGGCTCTGGTGGTTGCTGCGCAGTGACATAGGCTGGCTTTGTCTTTATCAGCATTCCGTGTTATCTTGGAGACGCTCGTGTATTTTAACTTCTGCAGATGTCGCAGGCCACGTGTGTGAAACTTGTGAGATTTCATTAAGGACTTCTTGGGATGAAAAAGCCTACCTGCTTATGCAGTGTAGGAGCGTGAAGGTTTGGACTGGGCACTGATGGCTCAGAAGTTGGTGTTGGAGCTGTTCAGTGCAGGTTTCTGTCAAAAGTACATGGAATTTGATGCTGCAGATATCGTGTAAAGTTAGCTAATGCTCAGGCCTGGTCCAACTCCAGTTGGATTCCTTGGGAACTGCGAGTGGATCTTAGAGAACACCACAGTAGTTAGTGTAACTGCAGTGACCTTTTCAGCCTGATATTTGTAGGCTTGTGCCATCTGTTGCCCTCTGTATGTTCCCTGAAAAGTAAATACGAAAAGCAGGTCTTTGGCTGAGTAGGCCTCGTCTGTCTGCCCAGCTTCACTGCATAACTGGATTTTTTTTACAGGTCTGCAAATTGAACAATGTTGAAATCTATTGGAAAATGTACCTTAAAACTGTTGTTACTGTGGTTTAAACCTTTACTGTGCAACTACTGTCCTGTTTGTTTCCTTAAAGAAGTAGGTCTTTGGCTATGGATATAGAACAGTCAGTGAAAGGTCTCTCCTTCATAGCATTTGTGTTTGTCTTGTCCTGTATGTGGTGCTTTTACTTAATTTCAAACATGAGTAAAATGTGTAGTGGACAAGAACCTCCTGTCAAAGGAGATACATCCTAAACTTATATATTCATATCTTCAGGGTCAGAAAAAACAATTTTCCTTTGGCATAGTGGACCCCAGTATTAGGTCTTGTTTATTTTGAAATGGAATTTCTTGACTTCAGTGAATTGCACTTGTCTTTGTGGAGAATGGGTGTGACTTTCATACTACGCTCTGTGCTGCAGTCTGACTCCGTCACTGTGTGCTGCAGAGGCATGCATGCGGTGTAGTGAGAAAGTTCTCTCATGTACATACGTATCTGTCTGTCCATGTATACACACACATGCACGTACAGACTGACACATACTGTTCTAACCTTGACTTAGATAATCCCGTTTGCTGGAATATCCAGCTGAGGAGCCCTCCCCAGGTATTTCCTTAGAGACTCTCGCATGCATGCATGCACGTTTTCCCATCTGGATGGCAGGCACAGCTGTAGGACTCCCAGGGGACTCAGAGGAAGCCAAGGCCATCTACAGGGAGGTCCCGCGCCTCCTAAGTGTTTGCGGCTGTCTGCTCAGCTATCCTTTGTATCTCCCTCCCTTCCAGCATGTCTGCGTGGAAGCCGAGATAGTGTCCCAGCCTGCCCTTCCTTTTTTTCTGCAGTTACGCTGAGGGGAAGGAGGAAAAAGGGGCTGCAGCAAACATAATGCTTTCAGGATGTGCTATCTTGTGTGGCTGCTGAAGGGAGGTGAGGAACCGGCTCCACCCTTCCTTTGCATAGATCCTGGATGGGGCAGAAGTTCGTGTGGGACGTGTGGGGACGGTAGAGGCCTGCAGGGCCCACGGCTGGGGCAGGGCCTGCTCCACACACATAGCCTCCGTCCTGGTCTAGCCTGGTGCTCTCACGTTACTGTGCCCCAATTTGGGGCTGCTTCCAGATACACCAGGGGATTCTGAAGAGCAGCTCTGCAACATGTCTGACAAGAAAGAACACACAAAACAAAACAAAAATGTCCTACTGTTTCTTAATTGTGTTTCTGCTTAACCATTTTTGGCACTGCTGAACTAATTAGATTCTTTTTGATTCATTGTTACATTATTAATGAGGTTGAGTGGATCACAGCACAGCTTCTTTATTACCTCTGCCTATGAAAGGCAATATATTATTAATGATGTTAGTGCCAGTTTGTGTTGTTGTGATATTTTAAGTGGTTTAGTACAATTTCTGTTTGTAAGAAGGGTACTGTAAATCCTACCCTGCCCCACCCGAACTTCTGAGTGTATTTTGAAGTACATATGTATATAAATATGTATATAACTTCCTCATTTCTTTCCAGAGTAGAACTCCCACTGATGACAGAGGTAGACATGCACTGCTCTGGCCTCAGCTCAAGGCAAAATCTGTGCTACATGTTTTTAACGCAGCAAAGTCCAACAAAGGGCTTTTGATACGAATGCGAACGTCTGTTTTGATGTATTCTGAGCTAATGGTTAACAGGAAAAAAACTTCATAAAGAGTTGATGTGTATTGGAATAATTGCTTTGGAATGTATTTCTATAGAATTCTGATATGAGACATCGTTTCAGTAGGGATATTCGTATTTTGTATTTTCTGGGACAGAAAAAAATATATGATGGACTTTTTGTCAGGGTGCTATTCCAGATCACATAGACTCACTAATGATCACTTGGCTTCTTACTTGAGGTCCTCATTGCCCAGATGCTTACACTGTTTAGCTAGGCAGGTAGTGTCACTATTTCAACACAGGATTAGACAAGCATTGGATTGTGACTTAGAACCTTGGTGATTCTATGAAAAGAAAAATATTTCAGGCTGCTTATATCACATATATCATAGATCTCTTCTAACAGTGTATTTAATAAAAGGGTTAATGTATTTCTAAACACATTATGCAATGCATGTTGGTAGCCAAAAATAACACTATCCCCACCAAAAGAGAATTAAGCTCATTTTTTAAATGTGAGAATTTTTTAACAGGGTAGAAGTTGCCGCTTTTGTGTTGCTTGTGAATTTGATACTACCTTTTGGTTGCTTCTTCATCGTAATTAAGTTTTGTGTTGGTTCAATGCAGTAGCTGAATTGTAGAATTTGACATCATAGGGATGTGTTTTCTGATTCTAAAGTTAAAAGCTCTGTGAGACAACCAGTAAGCTAGGAGCAAAGTGCTATTGAAAAGCAAGTACGCTATTTAAGGGAACTTGCAAATGTAAATCCTTGTTATTTTTCAAAACTAAGAGGGGGGAAAAAAAAATGACCATGGGTCAGATAATTCCCTTCACTTTTTACCACAGGAAATGATCAAAGTAGCAGAAAATCTGCTCTTTTTGGCCAAACTTCTGTCAGAGACAGAAGGGGTCGAGCCAACACATGGTGTATGCAGCCTTGCAGCAAGAGGGGATGTGGCTGATGGGAAAGGAGGTGGAACCAGAGAAAATCTGTAGGGTAATACCTCCTATTAAACCCACAGGAATTTTCCTGTTCTAGATATAACAGAGGTTGATCGAATAAAGCTGATCTCAAACAACGCATCTTTTTTTTTCCAGGCTGTTGGATGCTTGTGAACGAAGACATTGGGTTAGCAGTGTTTGAGATGCTGTGTCAAACAGCTGTACTGCTGTAGGGAACAGTGGTCTCTAGGGCTGACATGAGAAGTACAGGCAAAAGCGTGTACCTGCCAGAACAGTTGGATGGTAAACTAAGGTGCTTTCTTGTTCTTTTTTTAACTCTCTCCCTCCTTACCGCCCTCCCCATCAGGCTCTCTGTGTAGACTTTACAGGGGAAGCAGATGGTAGGGAGCAGAACATTTCACTCCAATTCTTTATTCTTGCTGCCCATGTAAGGTGCCAGATGGGCATTGACAAACATAGAAATTCTCTTCCTGGAGCCCAGAAGAGCTACAGGAAGAGCAGAACTCCAAGCCTGCCCTATCTTCACAGGATCAGTACAACACATTTTTCTGGGGCCTGCTGCTGTCACTCGTGGGCTCTGTGCCAAGACACTTAAAAGAAAATCCGAGTGGCAGCTTGGAAGTGGCATCCAGGCCAATGAAGTATTTTGTGCAATGCACCAAAATGCCACCAGGCTTGGTTTGTTCACAAATGGGGCAAAAAATTTACAGGCTAGGTATGAAATGGAAGGCCAGTTCCTTCTTAGGAATAACTCAGAAAATTAAATGTGGAGAGGTGTTTATTTGCATGGAAATTATGAATGATCAAAATTTTATATAAAGAGTGATTCAAAGGTATATTTAATTGACATAATTAATGGTATTATGAACCATTTTCTTAATGAAGAAGGATGTCTATGGACATGAAGAGTCTCCATGACTCAGTGAAGTCTGTGTAATTACTTACTATTTTCCACTATGCTAAAACAATAGGGGTCTGCCTGTATTGCAAAGTGAGGAATAATGTATTGATTTTAATAAATCTGAATCTTTTCCTAGAACTGGTTTTATTATACTACAGTTGTTTGAACTGAAAGGCTCTGTTTGTTTGTTCTGTTTGTTCTTTTAAACCGCACAGTATATGGCACTATATGCAGACAAAGTCAAAAGCTGCACTTCAAGATTAATGCAGAGATTCCTGGGGTCCTTTGTCCGCTTGCCAGACTCTTGTTCCTGTTCTGACTTAATTTTTTTATATATATATAATTTCCTTTTATGTTAATAAAGGCTTCTTGTGGCTGTAAAAGCTGAAATTGTCTTACTCTATAGACAGCCTGGTTCTTATGTAGATACTATTTAGATTATTTAGAAATCCTGCTGGCTGCCAGATGGAGCTCCTTTGGATTTTATGTTAAATAGTTAGAAAGCTAAATAGCTTGATTTTTCTCTTCTCCCTCCCTTTCTCCTTCTCTTCCTCCCCCAACAACAACAAAAAAATACTTTAAAAGTAATAGCTAGCAACTTGCTTACCGTTACTTTTAAAATCAAATTAGTTCAGGATGAAGTGACTGCAAATATGGGATATGTCCAAGGAGTTAGTTTTTGGAGGGTTTGACTTACTTTGCAGTATTTTAAACCAGCAGTTTTTCTTTGAGTTTGAGCAGCAGGACTCCACTGAAGCCTAAGGACAACGAATCCTGAAAAGCGCAGAACACTGCCTTGAATGCTGCAAGTAGCATTTCTTACAGGTTCTGAACTTCAGATGGAAACCCCAAGACAGTCTTAGACTACAGTCATGTTAGGATTTCTGGAAATAAGTTGAAGGGTGTGGTTCAGTGGTATGCTAGGCTGCTGTAAGCAGCTCGGATCCCTGAGTTTGTTCAGTCAGCCTTTGGATGAGCGGCTGTGGTAGCTCTCGTGTCTCTCACCTCCCCGACCTTCTGAAGTCTGGACTTCAGAAGCTGTGTCACTTCCTTTGGTTGAAACTCAGGTGCACCACTAGGAGTTTCCTGACAAATCGGTGCCTTTTGTGCACTGTGACTGCAGCACCGATGCATGGAGGGACCTTATTTCACACCGTCTATACAAGGTGCTCCTCCAGCTCTCGCAGAAAGTGCCTAGAAACGCTGGGGATCAACACTCTGCTGCTTATACTTCTGCTGTCATTAACTGCTGAGCAGGGTCAAAAGAGTAATTTTAGCCTCCAGAGTTACATTTTTTAAAGTACACAGTGAAAAAACAATGTGATTTTCTAATAGCTTTTTCAGTATGCGTTGGTTCTGTCTGATTCACATTAAATATAGGAAGTCTCTTGAGTTGGTGGGCATGCTGCTCAGCTGTGCTTTGGCCCCTGTTTGCATTCTAAATGGGTGCCCTATAGAATAAAGAAAAACCAGGGAGGTCTGTATGTGCAGTGTGACAAATTATAGGCCCTCTGGCACTTCTGAATTGCCACATAGTTAATACGATGGTCTTATTTAAATGCTTCAAATTTAATCTGTGTTTAAAAATTTACTCTCTGTTTAAAAATTTAGCATGGAATCAGTCTGTTCTGGCAATGTTAGATCCATAATTCAAAAACTTTTCCCCCTTTTATTACTTTAAGGTAGCCGTTAGTCTGAAACTTTTCAATCTCTGAGTCTGGCTTAAAAAATAAAAAGGAAATTGAACCTTATATTTTGGTTTAGATTTTTTGAAAGCCTTAAAGCTAATGGGCTGACCTATTTTTGAATTACAGAACATGGAAAAATAGTGGGTGTATTCTTTTTCATGTTGAAGAAAGCTATTGTTTCTCGTCACATGATGAAAAGCTTGCTTTTTAAAAAGCTGAGATTGATGTGAGAATCTATGAGCAAATCTAGCTGCTTAAAATGTTCTTAGCACTGAGCTTAAACAGTAATTCATTCAGAATCTGTAATCTTGTCTTGTCTTGTGTCTGTCATATTAGAGAAGTTTGTGTCAACAGCCTGTAAGTGGAGTTGGTAGTGTTGGAGCAGGCTGATGAGCAGCTGAAGTGAGTGGTACAAGCTGCAGAAAGACATCAGTACTATCTTTGAAACTTAGAGATAGTGCTGCTGGGTAAGGCACTGCAGGCTGTGGTGCTCATAAAGAGTTGCAGTGAAATGCAAGTCTAAAAAATGTCATGAGAGAAAGAGAGTTGTCTCAAAGTGAGGCCTGTACCATGTGCTTAAAAAAAGGGGGGAAAGTCCAACTTAAAATGTGTGGTCAGAACTGTAAGGGCATTCAAAGGCTGAACTCCCAGTGAGTGTAATGGGACCTGTGGGTCTGGATGTTTTGTGGACCTGGTCGTTTGTGATGAAGCGTGACTGCATACCTTTTTAAAATTAATCATAGAATGTTTTGGTAGAGTTGTAGTTATGCTCTCTAAAATTGGAAGTTCTCAGTGCAAGTGGGACAGTGTGCTGTAATTCTGTTCCTACCATCCTGACCTCCCAGTGGGGGTTACCAGCTCTTGTGATCCCTGCATACGCCCTAGCTGGCAGGCAGCCAGGGCCCTGGCTCTACCTCATTTGCTCTTATGATTGCCAGATGCCAGCATCTTGCATCTTCCCATCAGAATCACAGATTTCACCTCCCTCCCTCCGCCCTCTGCTCCTGGTACAACACCCAGATGTGGAACAGAGATCCCTTTGTACTGTGTGCATGCTATCCTCATACAAGCCGCGTACTTAAAGATAGTTCATGCCAATTGAGGTTCAGCTCACATTACAAATATACCTGCTCTTGCTGTTTCTATATGCAACTTCCAGCTACCTCAATACCACATCCATCCTTTCAAAATACTTCTTGAAGAGCTGTCTGTAATCCATATTCCTGGGAACTGTGTTTCTCACACAGTTTGTCAGAGAGCTTTAACTCTATTCAGAAGAAAGGGAATTCTGACCTCAGGTATTTATGGGGTGTTCTTCAGTAGGGATGGTGCTGAGTTAGCTGGATACTGTGAGACGTAGGTTAGTGGCTAGCAAAGTTCTTGCAGCTCAACAGAATAGCACCTAGGCTTCATGTGGTGTTTCCTGGCTCTCTTTGAATTAATTCTGCTGTTCTGCTAATGATGTGCATTCAGTTAATCAGCAACGTGAGTACAGTGAGAGACAGCATCTGGATTTGCACTGCACTGTAAAGTCTATTTATTGCTGAATCTTGTAAGAGTGGGCCTTGAGCCTCCTTTTAGAATTTTGCACGTTAATGGTGGACTTTATCTCATGCTTAGCTTGTACTACCACAGATTTTTAATTTTCATTTTGATTCTAATTTGCCTTAATTTTTTCTCCAACTGAAAAACAAACAAACAAACCCTTGCTTCATGGATTTGTCCGGTTCTCTTCCTATCCGCCTTGCATGGACAGTTTCAATATAACATAATAAAGTGAAAATCACTTCCTTAGAAAAACGATTTTCATACTAAATTTCAAAATCACATTCTGAAACGTGTGAGCTTTTTGTTTGGTCCGTGGCTAAAAACAGACTTGTCCATTTGGGTAGACCAGAGGAAAAGCCATTCTAGACTAAAGCTTTTTTGTCTTGGTGTATAAGGTAAAATGGCAAATGCTTTTTGGTTCTCTTGCATGATGGCTTGTACTGTACTACCTAAAAAATCCCTGTTTCCTTCAATATTGCTATTTTGGACTTGAGCATTCCTTTGATTACAAGCTCAGCACTTTGCAGTCTCTTGCCTTTAAAAAATCATTGAATGATTTTGTTTGCATTACATCCTGTAAGTTTAGTTTTGTTAAAGACAAGAAAGCTCTAATCAGAATTGTGTGCCAATTCTTTATGAGGTCCCTCTCATTTGGCAAAGGAACTGCTTTAATTACATCTTGTTTTCTGTACTGTGTCACTGTAAAAGGAGAGAATACGTTGCACATGTAAGGGGGTGAAATAATTCACTCACTTCTTCGAAGCTTTTGCTGTGTTGTTTTCCCTTTTCCTTTGGAAATACTGGTGGGCTGGAGAAGACTCTTCCTGGGATGAGAAATGCACTTTGCAAATGTGGAATGGTGCTCAGAAGTTGAAGTAAAACAGAGTTTAAAGGTTATTAATTCTATCTGATAGAAACATGATAAAAAATCATAGTGACTATTTCATAGCTTTTCCCAGCACAATTGCATTAGCCACAATTCTACCTGTTTGGTTTTTGTTACATTAATTTGATATTACTGTTAGATATTTTTTCTCATATAGATGATTCTATCAGATGGAGTAGTTTCACATACAGACTATGCAGTTGCTGCTTTGGGATCCTTCTTAGGGCTGTGATGCAGATGTTTCCCTGTGAAGCTGCACTTTGCTGAAGCGAATCCCTGATATCCAGGGAAAATCAGTCCTGGCCAGGGAATAAAGCATAAATAAAGTTTAGAACACCTCTACACGAAAATTCTTTTAGTTGGACAACTCTCAATAGCTGTCTGAGCTAGTTCCGCCTCTCTCCCCTGTTTTGTTTTCAGAAGTGGACTGGAAAACAATCAATATTCCTTTTGTCCACTAGATGTTGTGTACTTAATTTATTACACTTTGAAATACCTTTTTTTGCACTGACAGTCGATTTGCATTGACATCCTACAGTTTTATTTTAGCAAACCCCCTCAGCTTGAGCTTCATTTGTATCGACTGCGTGTGAATTCCGCCTCCAAACTAAAGAATCCCAGTTAATAACTGAGTGAAATGATACTGAGTTTATTTCTAAGCAGAAAAGCCAAAGCTTTGTGAAAGTTGGTTTGATGACAGATTCAACCTAGTAATTTTAAAGGCTCAGTGTATTTGTATTAGTGTGTCTGAGGACTCTTGCAAGCCCCAAGCACACTGTTTTTAAACTGTTTATCGCTGTTCTAGAGATCATGGAGTTGTCTCCTCCAGACGAGGTTATTAGGAATTAAAGCTTAGAGCGTACTTAGGAGGAAAGATGCTGATCAGATCTAGTTTGCAGGCGAGTTCTACTTCTGCCTGCAGATAGGAAACTGGGATGTACAGGTTCAGCATGTTGCACTCAAGGTTTATTGTAATGTTACTTCAGAACTGCTGTACTTCTGATTGTGATATCTGAGATTTTTCGAAGAAATCCACATTATATTTTTATAAGTTATCATTTAAATTTATTTTTGTGGGTGATCTCACCTCTCCGTTTCTCCTCAGATGCTTCTAGTACTTTCTTTTTTTTTTTGACGTTTTCTAATTGCAAGTATCTTGTATGACTTACCCACTGATCATGGTAGCAAATCAGCACGAATTGATTTTGTACCATGATTCTCTTCACTGGATAAATACTTCATCTCCAGCTCCCTATGTGTTACTGTTAGTCTTAAGTCTGAAAACAAAGAACTTTGCTATGATCCCAATGTACGGTGCAGCCAATAGGGATTTTGGGCAGATAAGGACATACCAGTTGTGGTAAATGCAAAGGATTAGGTATGCAAATATAAATATATGCAAAGGAAACTCTTTCTGAAGACTGTGGCTTGACTTCTCTACAAAACAGTATTTCTTGCCTTCAAAGAGTAGCAGGTGCTGTTGGGAAGACAGTTAATCACAAAGCAGGGGCACTGGGTAGGCAGCAGGTCTACCAAATTACATAGCAAAATACTAAAATACTTAAATAGTAACTACTTATTAAATTACAGCCAAGAATTAGCAGCCAGTTGAAAACTGCTTAGAGGCAGGAATGTACACAGGTATATTTGAGGGTAAGATTAACCCTTTTCATCACGCCTTGTCAGGTATCTGAGTCTCTGCATGTTAGGACTAGGGAATCCTGAGAAAGTTGCTCAAAAAGTAGATGTTTCTTCTCAGTAGTGGAGAAGGCCCTTCTAGACTTGGCTTTAGCTGACACATAGGGAGATGCAGCTCTCTGGCCATAAGGGGATTTGCAGAGCACTGTACTGTGAGTCTCAGTACCTGTTGAGGGCACTCAGGCCATGCCTAGCTCATACAGCAAACCTATTTTCTTCAGCAGAATGAAAGCTTTCTTTTTTTTACCTGTAGGCTCTTACATATCATCACCTTTCCATACGCAAAGGGCTGTAGCTGTTCTAAAAGCAGAGATAAAAATAATGTACTTCTTTCCCATGCTGCCTTGGTTCTGAGCACGGTGCTGTGTAGCGCTGTCTACTTTGCTTTTATCTTGCATCATCAGATAAGGAGCCATTCCTCACCTCTGTTATTTCTGTTTCTCCTATAATGCTTCCAAGAATCTCGTACTGACTTACAAGACCAGCTGGAACTGCAGCATCACTCCATTTTAAGCTCTGAATTGTGTTAGCCATTACATTGGTTCCACATGCTGCTTGGGTGGAGACATCAGCTGAAATTCCCAGCACAGTCAGTCAGGCCAGGAATTGCTGTGCTGTGTAAGCGGTGGTGACTTTCTAATTCTTGATTACATTATGCTAGAAAAGAGGATTGTTCCCAGAGCAATTTACCAAGAGGGGAAAAATGGAAATAGAGTTCAAGGATGACCTTCCACCTCAGTGATCTATTTGGCTGGCGTCTGCTATTGCTCAGCTCCTCTGTCATGGGTTTCGCAGTAGTCCAGTGCTTTGTCATCGCTACTAAGTGGAAAACTCCTGAGCTCACTAAACAGTTTGTGTGAGGGGCTTGGGTAATGGGGTGGATTTGGGAATGCAGCTGTGGAACAGAGTATTCTTGAAGGTTACCTGAAAGGAACCTTGAGCAGACATTGAGTGTGTTGAGTCTAAAACCTCGTTCAACATAAAGTGCTATTTCTAAGCTTGAGATCCTGATGGAGAAGAGGAGGGAGGAAAAAGGGAATTACTTTGCAGCAATCCGGCATGGGAGCAGGAAAAGTGTTATTGAGATCGTCTCCAAGAGAGGCAGTGCTGTAATCCTGTTTCGTTTTCGTACACAGAACTTGAAAAGATTTTTCCTAGAAATGTGTAATGGGACTGTCAGAAAACAGACCACTCCCCTTCCCAGTAGTTTCCTGCTGAAGTCATTTAAGGCCTCTCACAGCTTTCATCTGTGTAGGCACTGAGAACTTGTGAGCCAAGTTTGGTTTTTTTGTTGTTTTTTTTTTTCTTATTAATGGAATACAAGCAAAAATGAAGAAGTGTTTAAAAAAGAAAAACAAAAAAACATTAGGGAAGAGAACTGTAAGTTTTTCAGCAAGTAAAGCTGGCTCACCACTTAATCAGTTTCTCATTTCCATTCTGTTTCTGTCAGTCCCAGTGAAGTGGATCTAGGTGTTTTTCTTGTTTTAGGTATTGCTGAAAGCACATATGTGAGCTGCCCAAAGGGGCGGGGAGAGAAGTTGTTCCTTACTTCACTTCTGGGACTGTCTGTTCAGGGCTTTACTCAGGAGGTGACTTGGAAAGGCTCACGAATTCCAGTTACTGTGCACTCAGACCTGATGATCACAGTAGACTGAACATATAAAATCTGCTCTGCAGGCAACAGCCCTAGCTCAGTAGCTGTTTTAAAAAGAAAAATTCCCTTTGTAGAGCTGGCAGATAGCCTGCATTCACAGATACGGGAATTTTTGTTGGTATATGCCATGTTTAACACAAATGATGAAGGCGATGTGCTTCTAAAAGAAGCCATTACTGTCCTGAATAAATGGATGCTACTCAGCATGCATTTTGCCGTTGGATGGAATTCAAGCCTCCCATTCTGAAATGGATAGCTTTTTTGGATTGCATTCACTTGTCTCTCAGACAAATCTGTGGAGTAGATTTGTTCCTCAGATGAATGATGCACAACTCATCTGGTTTCTTTCAAACCAAAACTGCCTGGCAAAGGAATGATAAATGTTGTTTTTTTTTTTTGCTCTTTCTCCTTCTGTCTGCAAGGCCATGCTGCACTTTAAAAGACAAACTTAATTCTCAAGGCAGATGAACTACTACATTCAGAGGTGTTACATGTTTGTAACGATAGAGCAGAGCTGTAGGCACCTCATCAGACTGACATACGCTGTGGTGATACTGAGCTTTAGTCACGTTCCACAGATCAGCCCTTCTGCAGGGCTTCAGTTGGAAAGTTGTCCTTGAAGCCTTAGAGAAATCCTCTCAGTAGGGAATGAATTTTCCTATTTTCTTTTCCCATTATTCTTTGGGGATTGTGATGTATATCACATACAAGTCTTTCAGCCTTGAAGCATGAAGAGCTTCATGAAGTTAGCAGGTGATTATGAATTACGTAAGCATTTCAGAAATGCAAATGCTGATCTTTAAGTAGACCTTCAGCATGCTTGAATGCAATCCACTGTATTAACATCACATTTAAAGTACGTATTTGCATTTGCTAGGAAATTGTGCATGCCTGTGTGTCATTTTGTGCAGTTTCTTTGATCCAGTGGATAGGGAAGATTGGTGAGATGAGTACGTCCTACAGAAAAAACTTCACAACTGCTTTGAATTAAATTTCCTATCAGACCCCTGGAGCAAACTTCAGGCTGATGAGCAAACTGATGTACTCAGAGAATATTCAACTTTGCCCCGAGCATCTAATCCTTACGCTGCAGTGCCAGCAGGCTCTGGGCATTACCTGGCTCCATCACCTCCCTGTGTTTCAGCTGCCCTTGTGCTGAGGCCATATGTTTGAGGCTAGGCAGCTGAGGTGTCCTGCAGCCTTTCAGACAGAGCCTGATGTGGTGTGATGGAAGGAGACATGGCACTAATTGACAATGTGTCTGCATTGGCAGCCTGGGCAGGAGAAGTTGGGTCCTGTCACAGAACCTGCTTCTGGGAGTGGCCATCTCAGTTTAACTGTGCATCCAGTACTACAGCTATGTGCCTGTTTGTGTTGAAGGATTGGCCAGCCTTTAAGGCTTTAGGATCCAGAACCCTGCCTGTTTGCTAAGGTATTTTCATTGTCTGGTTATTGGCATGCATCTTGTTGCTGGACTGCAGTGTGGACAAAAGTTCTTGTCATACTGAAAACAGGATTTGAACTGCATCCAAAGAGCGTGGAGTCAGTGCAGCTGTGTGATGGGGAGTAGCTGGAACATGCTTTCAAAGACTTGAAACTATTAAGCACATATTCAAGGAAATGACATCTGAAATGCTTTTATTTCTGGTAGTAACTGATGATTTTCTCCAAGTACTGCTTTGATTACTAATATAACCTCTTGTATCAAGATTCTAAGACTAGCAGACCCTAATTTCATGAGTTGCAGATGGTAATTAGAGATGCTCCATCTGCTTTATTGTGATATACACCAGTATATGTTAATAATAGGCAGCTTCTCATTCTGAATGCATTCTGCTAAAATCTTTGTGCTGTTTGGCCCGTTATGTAAAGGATGGCACGAGTGACTGGCAGTGACGTAATGACCTGTCACCACACAGCCTTAACGCAGAAGCATTTTGATACAGAATCCCTTTCTATGTACTTCAGTCCCTTTAAGACTCAGCAGCACCCAGCAGCTGGTTGAGTATCCAAGGCATGCAACGTACAGAGGTGGCAAAAACTTATGGAAGCAGCAGAAGCCTTCCTTCTGAACAACAAAAGAGGGTTGCTGGCAGAAGGTGATAACAGTGCTAGTGGCTGTTTAAATTAGGGAAGGATTGGATGTGTTCAGCGAGGGGGATATTGTTTGTTTAGGTTTTCCCTCCTGGGAGTAGTTTAGTATTTCAAGCACGTTTGGGAACTCTTTTTTTTTTCCCCAGTGGGCTAAGATGTGAGCTGGACAGCCTGTATGGACTTAACAGAATAAGCCTTAACAATGCTTCAGAGCAAGGAATTTCATATCCTATAATGCCAGTTTTGTTTCTGGATGCCTGTATAGACTCACTGTGTGTTCACTGACTTTTCTTTCAGCTTAAAATACACAAGAAGATGCCTGTTTCAGCCTGTTGGGGCTGACAAAATACTAAAAATAGACAAAACCATAGAATAAAATGCAGCTGAAGCCAGTTCTGTGTGGGGAGTCCCTCTGTATGCTATATCCAAGGGAACAGCTGGAATCTGCTACTGACAACACTTCTATAAGTCTGAGTTTTTTTTCTGTCTGACTGTATGCTTAGTGCCCTGTCCAGCAAAATGGAGAGCTGAGGCTTTTCTCTTTTTCATTCTCTGTCTGCAGAAAGGTTATTTACAGCAGCATTGTCTGAGTCATTTTGTCACTAGCTAGTTCAAAAGGTTCTGTGTAAAACGTGCTCCAAGAACAGCACCCGCAAAGGGACTGACATATAAATCAGCATTCAGAGATCGTGAAACATAAAAACACATTGCTCCGAAAGAAAAGACTAAGATCCTCAAAATAATTGGCAAGGGCAATGGAAATTATTGAAAGAATGAATGGGAGCAGCTACAATTGTTGCCAAAATCATTATGGTCATCAAGCTGAAGAATGAGCCTGGCAGCAGCAGCAGTACAGCCAGATGGCCAAACAACACAACTTATCAGTAATCCATCCATTTGTCTGATTGGAATCTCACCCACCCACCATCTCAGGTGGGGACTAGAGAGGGGTTCCTGAAATGAGAGTCACTAAGCTCCTGCAGGTCTCAAAAAGAACCAGCTACGGATGAGGTGCAGGTTTGATAGAGCCCTGTGCACAAATGTTGCATCGTGATGTCAAAACAGATTGGTTTTGAATACTGCAGATCCCTTACTCCACATGGCTGGGCTGAGATGCTGTCAGTATGGCCATGTGTGTGTCAGCAATTAAGGAACCTCTGAGAATTCACGTACAGACTCATGTTGCTCACCTTGCAACATAACTTCCCAGCAGAATATGAATGCCTTAATACGGAAAGGAGCCTTGCTCTACACTTGCTAAGTGCTCTTATCTCTCAAGTAGTCTGAAAAACAGAACTAGAATAAACTAAGTGGAATAGGGCGTATCCTTGTCTCTAGCTTGGATTTTGCCATAATATTCTTATCCTCTTCATAACACATCAATCTTCAAGAGGCAACTTTCTCCATAGAACGTCAGCTTAGTTTTTTAGACCAACCTATTCAACATCTAGCTCATCTAGCAAGGTAGAACCAATAAACACTGACATTTACAGCAAACCCCACCATCTTTATTTGTAGCCTTCTCTTTAATGCTAGCATCTCAGTATTATCTCTCTTTCTCACTGACGAACATCCTGATAACCAACGGCAAAGACTTGGTGTAGTAAAAATAAACACTGGAATAGCTGAAACTGTCCTGGATGTCCTTTAGTAAGACGTCAGCTCTATGAAGTGAGGTATGCGTCAGCAGTGTTAGCAAAATAAATGTGCCAGGGACTGGTTCTCCTTTCCTCTTATGTTTAAGTAAGCCTTTAAAAGACAAACAAAGCTCCCCTTCAGAATGGAACTGAAATGCAATACGGAATGATTCACACCAAATAAATAAATGCTTTTCAGTTGCAATCATTCCCTATTGAGTTGAAGTGGTATAATGCTGTTTCAGTCTCATCACTTCCAAAAAGCATGCACAAACAAAAGAGGTGATTTTAACACTAGGAGGAGGAATGGCAGCTCACACAGAGCATCCAGCCAAAGGATCAGGAATAATTTTATGATAACAGAACTGAAATCTATGCCAGTTTACAATTTCCTCTACAATTAATTTCATTTCTTTACTTCATTACCCAAAAAATTGACCCTGAAAATCATAATTCCCAGGCATTTCATCTATGTGCAGTTTCCATGGGATTTGCCACTGAATAACTCAGAACACTGGTAAGGTTAGTCCAGTTTAATCTGATTTCCAACGGGGCTCCCACCCACCTTCATGGGAGCATTCAACTCTTACTCCCATCTGCAACATCAATCCACCTTAAAGAGTATCTGTGAACACATACAACAAAATTCTTAACGGTCATTTTGAGCACTAATGCATGCATAGGAATGCCCCCCAACTAATGCTGAAACACAACTGCTGTCTGACAGCTCTGTAGCAACACTAAATAGTCATTCATCTGCTTAGCCAAGAGCAAGAACTGAAGCAGTGGGAACGTACAACATTTGAATCAGCATTTATTAGCAAAATGTTTCCCTTGTGATGTACAGAAATCCTACTGACTGCAAATATTCTTGACTTTGATCATACTTAAAGCTGCTAAGTTCAGCCAGAAGTGATTCACAAGTGACTGGGCTGGGGATTTTGTTAGCAGTGGCAGTGAGCTGTCCTGTGTGAATGACCACTCCTGCTGGCAGTACCTGTGCAGTTCTGTGGGATTCTCCTCTCATAACCACCAGGCTTCTTCTCTGAAAGCTTGTCATGTGTACAACAGGCAGCTCCAGTCCTGCAAAACAAATACATTCCGATGAGATTGCAGTCTGAGATGCTGTGAGTCATGACACTCATTTTTCACATACAGTTTCTATTCTGCCTAAATCTCATTCCCTTTAGACTCAGCCCCCAGTGAAAACACTTTGCTTGGGGTCTGCATTTGTTCTTTCCTTTAATTCTTTCATATTCCTTGAGATGTGAGGGCTGATACTCCAGTGGAATAGAATCTAATTTCTCAGGGTTCCTATTGATTACAGCAGGGTCATTTGACATAAGATGCAGCACGTGTGTATGTTACAGTTGGCATTTCAGCAGTTTGCCCACGTTGGCAAACAATTCTGCTCCAGAATTTGAACATTAAAACAGCAGACCTAGGTGAGACCAGAGTGCATTTAAGTTTTTGGGTATGCTTAAACAATCAAACCAATATATAGGAGATTTTTGTGAATTATCATTAATAACACAAAGGTGTATTTTTAGTAGTATTTGAAGTTCAGTTTTTAGTTAGGTTTGGGCTCTATGTTACGCCTTTCTTTAGTAAAAAGAAAGAACAGCCTCTATATTTCCCAGTGGTGCTCATTTCTGATGCAAACTTGATGTCAATCTGACACCATGCTGCAGAAATACATACAAACAAAAAGCCTTCATGTACCAGAAAATTAACAATTTAACAAGCAGAATGTATAATTCATACAGCCTAAAAAGACAGCAGGCTCCAAAAACTAAAAATACCTTGCCAGCTTGAGGGTTTTTATTTAAATTTTAAGACATTTAAGAACATCATATTGAAATATAATACTTACATATTGCCAGATTGTCTGAAGTCAATCCGACCATCTTAACTGCTTTCTGGTTGAAAAAAAAAAAAAAAAAAAAAAGAAGAAGAAGAAGATGTGAAGCCATTTTAATGATCTATTTTCTTTTTATGAAAATCTACACAGAATTAGTTGCCATTATAAAATGATATATCAGACTGCTTAAAATTTAGTTATATATATATATACAGCAGTTATCAGTGTTGAAAGGTCTAAAGTTCTGAACAGCTGAGTTTTCATAGTACCCAGTTTTTTGGTTGCACACTAACCATGCTGCACCTCTCTACCAGGAAGAAGCAGATTAATTCTTTCAGTTCTCTTTGTAATTCAGATCCTCCTGAAGCCACTGGAAAGATTTCTATTAAGACAGCTTACTGGGACTTCACTGTCGATTGCTTGTCTCACCGAGGTGAGTTCTTCATGTTGTTATTTCAGGACTTCCAATCTCAGCACTACCATCTGTAAAGCCCTTTCTCCTCTTGAAACTGAGGTTGTCTATTAAGAAGAGAGCTATTGGACAGCAACAGATGCTTGTTACTGGTCCATGGCAATATTTCAAACTGTGTACATTCTAAACATATACTTTCAGTAAGTGTTGAGGTAAGAAATCATACCGAGGGTAAAAAATGTCCTCAGGTGACATCAAGAATGAAGGAGATTTGCTTTTGACAGGCAAAAGGCTAACTGTCATTCTTGCTCTTGCAGGTGTGCTCTCACAAGGCTGGGAAAGTCTTTATTTTTGGGGGTTTCCACGGTAACGTTGGCAGTCCTAAATGGAAACAAAAATATTTAAAAGGATATGTTAAAAGAAAGTGGGATTCAAACATGACTGAGGTTTGTGTTTTGGTAAGGGTAGAAAGCAGAAATACTGTTGTACATGGATTTTAAAATTCTATCTAAATTAAATCCAAAGAGAAATTCAGGCACATTTTTACAAACTGTTGTGGGTTTGGCATCATAAAAAACACTTTACCAAAGGCCTTCCAAGGGTCGGCAAGGCACAGACTGACTCTTTTCATGCTTTGTTTTCTGAATTAAGTGGCTGTTTTCTACAACTTGAATTTCCATATAATCCAATTGATCATTGCAGTAAAAACAGCTGCTGCCAAAAATATAGAACACAAAATTCTATGCAGGTTTCATATGTTATAGCAGTAGCCTTTAAATGTTTGGAAGGCTTAAAAATGAAACTTATGCCACCATCTTGAAAAGAAGCCTGCAATGCTGAAGAGAGAATTCTTTCTTGATTTCTTTCTTTTTTTTTTTTTTTTTTAAATTTTTGTCCTGAAAATTAAATCTGGTAAGAAACTGTAGCTGTGTCGCTTCAGGGTGGAGAACCCCAGTGTGTCGAGCCCCAGTGTGTCCTCCATTGCCTTCAGGAAAGGAGGGCACTGGCCCTGCAATGCAGTGTCTGCATCACAAGTTTCAAGAATCGTATCATTATAGAACGGCTTGGGTTGGAAGAGACCTTAAAGATCACCCAGCTCCAGCCCCCTCCCACAAGCTGGTTGCCCCCACTAATCAGGCTGCCCAGGGCCCCATCCAACCTGGCCTTGAGCACCTCCAGGGATGGAGAACCCACAGCTCCCTGGGCAGCTGTGCCACCAGGCCTGGACACAGATGGGGCCTCACAAGAGCAGATCAGATGGGGACAATTCCCTCCCTGCCCCACTGCTACTTCCCTTTGAAGAGAAAGATTTCTGGAAGCCTCTGAGGCTGTAACCAAGTACCAGGCACCAGCCAGTTTTCTTTTGTGCCCTCAAGAGCAAGAGAGTGCCAAAATGACTCAGACAACGATGCAAACGTGAGGGAAGCCCTGACACTACATCACCACACTGGTAATAGTGGGACAGATCCCAGTGACCTCAGGAAATAACAGAGGGAAGCCACCTCTTTTCTATTGCTGCAGCAGGCTGAGAAGAAGGCTTGAGAGAGAAAAACATCACCTGTGCCCTTTCCTTTTGCTTGCTTTTGCTTCCAATGGAAGACAGCAGACAGATGGCTCAACGCTGAGGTGGACTGGGGACCTGGTGGCAGTGCTATTTATACACCGGGGTTGGAAAACAGCACTTGAAAGTGCCTCTGTCACAAGGTCCTGCTTGAAAACAATCCCGGATCTGTGAAAACTTCCCAAAATCGCTTTCCTCAGTATAGAAGCCGGATATATATTCGTTGAATCAGGCTCTTAATTAGGTTGGATACAAAGGGCTTTTCCCCCCACAGTACTTCCTGGTCAGCAGCAGTGCCCCCTGCTTTCCGCTAACCCTGATGTGCCATTCTGTGGGTATTATTTACTTTCACAAACACACCGAAGCAATCAATAATTGATCCCCTTTCTTCCCCCTCCCCCTTTTAATTTATCAATTATATTTTTCAGGCCACACTTCTTCCCACTTACTTGGGCTGCTCTTTTCATTAAAACAAGTTCTCCAGCTGCCCCCAAATGTTTGCCCTTCCTGTCCATTCTTGGGCATGCCAAAACTGTTAGTGCACAACAGGAAACCAATAGCTTGTGCTATCGGGAGACATTTCCTTCACAGCACAAAACGTCTGAATAATAATTTCAAGCAAGGCTTCACCCATTTCCTGTAAAAGGAGGGAAGTTTGCCTATCCTAGTCCCTCAGAGCTCTTTGTTTCCATCCCTTCATGACGTAATGCTTTCTGCACAGGGAAGATGGATCGTTTTCCCTTAGCAGGACTGAATTCAATATCCTGTGTAAAGATTTGATACCAGTATTCCGCAATGAAACATGCAACGCATACAAATAATAAAAAAGATGTGCTACAGTTTATACTTGTAATGTCTCTTTTAAAAAATAAATCAACTTTTTGGTGTCTGGAAAATAGCTGAAATGAGAACATGAGTGCTAAAGACAGCGTGTTTTATTAAAAGTTTTAATGCAGTATTAGCAATGCAGGTGTCAACTACTGCACATCCTGCAGCAGATCTAACAGCCCACCTGCATCAGCTCTCGCTGAGCACCAAAATGCTCCAGACTGAATTGTCCACTATAAGGCTCTGGATTTTACAGGAGCATTGTGAATAAACTACATCAATTGAATACATCAATTGAATTGTGAATAAAGTACATCAATTAAGCACATGCTTAACTTCATCATTGGAGTTGGAAGGGACACTTGAAGGCCATGTAGTCCAACTGCCCTGCACTGAACAGGGACACCTACAGCTGGTCAGGTGCTCAGAGCCCTGTCCAGCCTGACCTTGGGTGTCCGGTGCCTGTATGGCAAATAAAATAAAATTAAAAAATCTCTTAAATAAATGCTGAAGAGTGACTAAGTTTGTTAAGTATTATGCTACATCAAAGCCTTAATATAATGGCACTGCTTTTGGAATTGTTAAAAAAGGAACTGCCAAGCAATGTGCGTGCTAATACTCCAGAGCTGGAACATTTAGAGATGTTTAGGATGCATAATTTTAGGAAAACTGTCTTAAAGTGCCCTTTATCCAAACAAAAGAGACATAGAAATTTCTACATATGAAATGCTGTTTCAACTGAATCCTACTAAGATGCTACCTAATCTATTTTTGTTCAACGATGCAACTTGGAATCAAGTATGCAGATTATTTAATTTTCAACAGATTTTTTTTTTTTTTTTTTTAACAAGCTTAATAAACCTTGTGGATATGACTTTTTTATCTCCTGCTGCAGCAATCCAGAAAGCTTAAAAGGAAAATTTGTCAAAGAGTTTAAGTACCTTAAAAACTGCTAATGTCACAATTGTTATTGTAATGCAGTCTTAATTATATTATTTGTCCTCACGCAAGCATAATAAATGTCTCCCTCCATTATTCCGAAGACAATAAAACTTTCATTACATTTGTAATGTTTTCTGTGTGTTTGTCATCTGAAATGTTCAACCCAAATACGAAGTACTACATCTCTCTCACTCTAATTCCCTTGCTTCAATCAAGAGGCTGAGAATTTATCATTTTCCTCCCTCCTCCTTCAGCACGTATCACATGCCCTCCCCAGTGTCTCCCTCCAACGCTGGGAAGCCACAGGTAGAAGGCACCTTCCTTCACACAGGCTCCAAACACACCTGTGTGAGCTAAATAAACCATTTCAGCTGCTTTCTGCTAGGAATCATGCGTAAGAGCAGCAGTTTGCGTTTCAATTTCTCTTGCTTGAAAGGCAGGAAGGTGTTTCCTTGCTGCAGGCAAGCAGGACATTTGCATTTCATTGCTTCCAAAGCAATTTGTCACTTTGGGACCAAAGCAACAGGGAGTCCGTGCCCTGGGAAGTTTTCATCCACTCCTACAAACTTCAGTCATCACTTTCCCCCTGAATGGCTGTAAGATGTGGGACATCACCACTCTCTCTGTTTGTTTCACAGGCCCTGCATGGGTTTTGATCCACTTCAATTGGGGCTGAGGGCAATGTTTCCCCCTCTGTGTCTTTGACAGATCATAAAACTGCTTTCTAAAGTAAACAAACAAACAACAAAACAAAACAAACCTGCAAAATATAATTCCTTATCTTTTTCTAATTTTATGACCTTAAATTGGTCCATCTTGTTGAAAACCTTCTTTGAAGGTGACACTCCAAAGCTATTATTGCCATTTGGGTGTGACTAGGTTACATTTAATTAACAAGATCCCAGTGTCAGTAGTTCATTCAGTGGTTGGTAAGTGAATCAGTTCCGACCATCTATCCACAAAGCAGAATAGTAGGTGAGCTGGGGTGCTCTGAGGAAGCAGTGCAAGTATTTAATGCCCAAAGAGACCAGGTAGGAGGAGGGTGGACATGCTGAATACATCTACTTGTGCCTACTGGTAGGAAAAGCTAACAGTAGTATTACCCTTTCGGCTGTTTCCAGCGTGGAAACCAGCATTCACAAAGTGCTCTGGAAAGGTCTGTTTGTAACACTATGGACTGACAAGAATTGACATCCAAGTCCTCTTCTTCCCATTATTAACCTCTAATATTGTATATACTTCAGCAAACTTCACTGAAAATCCCATGACAATAAGATTTTGTGCTGTGGAATGGATTACAGAACTCTCCATCTGTCAAAACACACAAATAAGTGACACTTAGGCCTAACTCTCTTCTTGTTCAGCAGAGGTTCAGAAAAATTAGGAGACTCGATGTAGGTCAGACTGGAATCGGTGAGAAAGAAGAGGCTGACATAGCAGTCTAATAGCCATTACAGAGGATGTAACTGCGTGCTAGCTCCTGTGATAGAACACACAGTGCCAGAGTACAGATGGTATATGCTTTCTGTGCATAGTAGTATGCATATCCAGGTTGGCAGAGAAGGTCGAGTGTCCTCTGCAGCAGCACTGATGACATGGCTGGTAGGGAAGGGGAGGATGTGATTCACACACTGCCCTAACAGAACAATGCCAGTAGTCAGGAATGATCAGATGTCCCCACTAAGCTCACAGAGACACAAAAGGAGCTAACAGCTGACATTTTTAACACTGGAATTTTCAGGCAAGTCAGATCATTATTTTTTATCAGAATCATGATACAAACAGCATATCATATGTAACTCCTGCCTTAGAGTCCTGCAAGTCTCAGAAACAAGAAACCTGTTTAATCTATGTTCCTTAAGTAGGTTAAATCCCTCTAACACCTTTCATGCCAGCATTTATTCTGCACGGTGCTCAGGCTCTCATTATATTTGACATTTTATCTTCGTTATTGAATTGTCTTTTCCTTGTTTTGCTCATTCACAGTGTATACTGGCCAGCCTACAAAAACGTGATTTGAGTGTTTTAAACGAGACTGATATATTTTGACTGTGTCCTTGCTGATATAAAGAACTGTAAAGCAGCCAGCTGTTCATTGTTACTATATTAAATAAAGCAAAATTCCCTTGTGATATACTATATACTAACAAATGATGTAATGAAGCTCTGGCCATGTGAAAACTCTATCATGATACCACCCAGCATCCCCATGAGCAGCCAAGAGGCCAAATCACTTGTCTGAGAAGCCCCGTTAACACGTCGCCCTTACAACCCAGAGCTGTAATTGCTTTAACCTGACACGCTGCTCATTTTCTGTCCTGCGTGCTCCAGTACGTGTACACATTTTTTTCCTCTCTGCTGGAGAAAAGGCGTACAAAACAAAGCCAGTTTAACACATTTCTCTGCCTTCTTTCTACGTGCACCAGGGTGGCAAAAGGTACAATGCAATGGATGGGGAGAACTGGGAGCAGTGTATGGCCTATGAGACCCCACTATATCTGGGAAGCAGGAAAGGATGTAAGAGCAGGCACTGCTTTTACAAAGGGAATTTTCAGGCAAGAGAAACCAAATCAAAAATAGCAAACCAGGTTTAAACCTTCAGAATGCACTGATAGTGCCCAGTACTTCAAGGGAAAACTCAGATGTGTGGGGTGCCTTCCAGCCAGTCACATGCTGCATGGAGACATGGTGATGGAATCACGTCACCTATGTAAGCTACTGGCTATGGAAATTGTGCACTGCAATACAGCTCTAGCTGAATTTGTGGAAGGTTTACACAAAAATTAGCCTTTTGTGAGTTTACACTTTAAATTTGATTTATCTATTTTATCTATTGCCCTTTTCAGAGCCCATACAAGGTAGTAGTTAGCTGGATATGGTGGAGAACAGGACTGAGGGCACTGCAGTGACACAGGTGTCTGTACTATGTGCTAACTTGCTTGGAGCCAGAACAGGTATCTCCACTAAGCAGTGCAGACATACCCTACCGCAAGCACTGAGATGAGCAGAAACTGATTTCACGAACACCAGTCCCCATACATGAGTTGTATGATTAAAGGTTTCAGACAAGGAACAAACTCCCATCTGAACTCCAGCCCTGCTCTGCGGCAGTTTTGTCTAGGTGCTACGTGTTCTCTCCTAGAGGGTTCATTGCAAAAACATCAGTGGCCTTTCACTAGAAAGGAAGGGGAGGAGGAAGAGCACCATATGGCATATCCCCAGTGGGTGCATACCACAAGCCTTTCCCATGTTTACAGTTCTTGGCCATGGTCTGAGCCCAACGTCAGGCTAACCTTGAACCTTGCAAACTAAATACAATCCTGAGAGTGCAGCTGGAGCAGGTGGGAGAGCCAGATAAAGAGCTCAGTTTCCAGAAACAAAAGAGAAAGTATTCCCCCCAAATCCATGCTGTTAGAGCTATCCTTGCTGCTCTGACAAGATTTCATTCTGGAAATGGCAGTGGAGTATTTTCACCACCACATATTGTGAAGCTGAATGCAAATGTTCTACAATTTTGCTGCCCAAATTGCATGGTAGGATTCCCACACCTTAAGGACACAGACTGCTGACTCACCTGTCCTCGCTTCCAGCCATAGGGAACTGTGCTGCAGAAAAGCCATTAAACAGAACTGCTCCTGCTCCATAGTCTGCCTGGAGATCATAAACACACGTTCCCTACCTATGCCCTGGGAGGTGTCTGCTGCCAGCTGTGCTGAAGCTGCCCAGCTTCCACATGAGACCTGTGGTGGAGCTGCTGACCCAATTGCAGCACCTGGGGAATGCTGTGTTAAAATTCCTATGGGCAGGTGTGACTGTGATCCAGGATCTGAGCCTTCATGGAGCGCTTTTATTTATGCAAGATAATTAGTGGTGTAAATGAACTGGCAAGAACCATTTTTGCATGAAAGTCCAATAAAAAAAAACATCCTTAATTGTTCTCATGGCATCTGAGGCTGTCTAATCATGAAATACATGTTCTGTGTAACCTCTGTTTTTTAATTCCCTTAATTTTTGAGCAAACAGAACTCCCCTCCCCATTCCCTCTGGAAGACAGATAATATGTTATGAAGTATTTTGGCAGAAGACACCGCTCATTGTATTTATTGGCGACATAATAATACATTAAAGTAAAAGGGGAAAAATTAAAGCTGTTAGAAAGAGGTCAAATTCCAGCCGTTTCTCAGGAGTAAGGTTCAGTTTTGAAGTCATTTTTCAAAAGAGGTTTTGCATTTACAAAATCTAATGAGGTTAATTTGAGACTGAATGAGCTAATCATCAGTTTGGTATTCTGGACACCACAGATTTATCAGTGTGATAATATCATTTGTCATGTTTCTTCTGGTACCCCATCAACAGAATCATTTCTACTTCAGACCAATGCTCTGACTTCCATGCTCCTGAAAGCTTGTGCTGTTCCATTGTCTTAACTCTGGAGAAAGCATTTCTGGGAGGATCACTGCCTTGATGTGAGCAGTTCTGGGTCTCAGCTGTTAGTGCAGGAGCACTGAGTGACCTGCTGCTGCCCATGGCCATGGGACTTTATTGTTCTGTCCTCTGATATCACTTATAGAATAATTCCCAGGAGCTGCTGGGTTTGAGTATTTCCAAAATTTGCAGGTTTCACAGTGTGGCTTTGGATATAAATTGTACATGGTAGGAAAGGGGAAAAACAATGGCTTGCCTTCCACCTCTTAGTCACAGAGCTGAATCACATTGCCGTTTAAGAGCTGCTTACTGCCATATTTGCAGGAGGCTCGTGGTTTTCTCTCATTTCCTGCTGTGCACCTCCCAAGCTTCTCTCCTGCCCTGAACAGCCAAAGCCCATCATCAGAGCTTCCACGGAGTGAGAGCTGAGAGGGGCCGCATCCCCTTCGCAAATGTTTATTATTTGATTAATTAACTCTAGCTTGGTGTTAATCACTTGTGCATTCAGACAGTGGAATCATACAGGAAGAGAACAATACAAAGGAAAATACCCACAGTGATGATTTCCATTTCAATGCGAGGAAAAAAAAAAGAGGGAAAATTTCAATCTGAAACCAGTCTGCCTTGTCCATGACTCAAACCTGCCAATATTGCTGGTTTCCATCTTGCCACTGAAAGCCCACATGTAGACAGTCATTAATCATGGTGAAGACCCAGCATGAGCAGTCCTCCTGCCCTCAGTGTATGTTCCTTATCATGAGGCTCCACCATGACACAGTTTTCCCCTTTCCCTATTCCTGTTTCTGCTGACTTCACAGAGCACTCATGAACCAGCCAGCATCCACTTCTTCCCACCTCTCTTCAGATGCACCTACAGAAAGATTTGCTTTGTTGGATATTTTGTTGTCTGGACCACAGTGTGTTGAGCTGCTGCTCCTTAAAACTGTGAGAAAATAGCTAATGTAGTACAATGGCTATCTCCACCCTACACCCTGTGGTTTTCCAAAACCACAAAACATGACGACACGGCAACCAACTTCCCTATTCTTATACATATAAACGTATATCTGTGTTTGCATTACAGTACGTTCATAATTAAATGGACAGTGAACAAATCTACTAATTACAAGTTTTACACAGAAGATGTTGGTATGCAGCCTTTGGATAAGCCTGCAGAACTCCAAGAACTTTGAGAGGAAAACCATCAGAAAAGATCTCTGTTACATGGTTAACTGCACTTATGAAACTCTCTGACCAAGTAACTGCACATTGGCTTGAAACTACAGCTGTGAGCTGTACAAAGGAAATGACGACAGGATATAAAGGACTAGGGAATATTCAGTATTTACTAAACAAAGATCTTCATTTGAGCGTGTGTCCAGTCATACCACAAGTATTTGACAGAAACAGCTCCCTGAGCTTGGACAGGTCACAGAGTCATTGCTGTTATTTTATATATATAATATTATATTATAATATAATATTATATAATAATAATATAATAATATAATATATATATTATAATATAATATATATATTATGTGCACATACAAAAAATCACTTTGCATTAATATACTTTCAATAGCAGATTCTTTCTTCCCCCTTTTTAAAATTGCCATTTTAAGCTAGAAAGGCAAGCCAAAAGGTACTGGCAAATATGGGAATAAGACCTGAAAACCTGAAAACTTCATGATCATTCTGAGACACACATTTCACACCTTAATTTTTCAAAGGAACTCTCTTCAGAAGAAACTCTTTCAAGCTCAGGCCAAAACTCAGGTTAGAATCACACCAACTTGCTGAAAGGGATTTTACAACTTCATCTGACTTCTGGGGGAACCAGAGAGTAGTTTGGGTAATCTTTAATATTACCAGATGAGAGCTGTTCCTATAACACAATATGTTATGTCTTTTTCTTGGGATCTGAAGAAAAGGGCTGTTGTAAAACAATATTATTTATGGACTGTGTTGCAGTGTTTGCCAGACAGTAACGAACAGGCGGTACATCTCCAACCAGGCAGCACGGAGCCTGGGGCTGCAAGGACAGGCTGCCACCTCTGAGGAGCCTTCAGCCTAAAGAATCAACAGAGGCAAAAGGCCAGAGATGGGTAAAAGTGATTTGATGACTTACCCAGCTTCAGAGCTGAAGTAGACTCCACTGGAAAGGGGAGTGGTGGCTCCACACTGATGATGGACTTGTTTCTGTTAGCAGTTTTTCCTGCTCTCATTTTACAAGGGACCTCTGTCTTCGTTGCATTCTCTGAACTTTCCATCCTTGATTTTTTGGTCAGATGTGTCTCCGCTTCTCTCCTCAGCTGCTGTTTGGAACAAACTGACAAACAAACATTTGCTGCTGGGTCAGTGTAAAAAGTATTTGCTTGATTCTTACCCACAATGGATTGAAGAGACAAAAGAAAATGGCAGTGAGTCATGTTTTATGTACTTTTTCAATACCTTTTAAATGCAGCTGGTTCTACATTCACCTTCATAGTTCAACTAATATGGAACTCCACAAGAGATTTATTCTTATGCAGTAAAGCTCAGTCCTTCTCTAAGACTCCAATGTGCTCCATTTTCTTTTACCTGTGTGCTTAACATTCATCCCAGAGCAGCTGTGAGCTACAAGGACACAGATGGGGAAGTTGTGTTATTTGTGCCTTTCAGGATTGCTAATTTTCTCGAGTTGACAGCCCAAGATTAGGTGAAAATTTGTTGTAGGGTAGTTTTTTTTTTTCTTTTTTTAAGTAGTGCCCATGCACAGATAGCAAAAGAAATAGCTGCACAGCATCCAGCTAACTGTACAGGGACCCCAATCATTATTTGGATGTTAGCTTTGTATTTTATGATCTCATTTTTCCTTGTAAGTGTGGAAATATCAGAGTTTCACTCAGCCCTACCAGTTTGTTCCAAAGTCAGGGGAAATGAAAAACAGTATTGAACAACACAACAACATGTCAGGAAAAAATAAATGGAACGGCTTTGTGGTGTCAGCTTGTGAAGAAATGAGATGAAATATTTTTTCCATGTGCTGAATGAGCCCAGACAAAATCTGTCTCGATGCTAGGCTCACTGCAACCTGCTTGTATCATTTTTGGAGACATGAGAAATCTGCTTTACGGCAGGTACTCAACTATGCTGTACACTGAAAAATACTCCCTTTTCTCAGAATGAAATTTTTCACAGTTAGATAAGATACAGTGGAAGATATTTGCTGGAGTCTTCTGGTACAGCCAAGCACGTTGGCTGTGACTATAGTCACTAGAACTCTTCCTTAGGCTCTGACTCCTCTTGAATCAGAACTAAATGAATAAACCCCAATAAAAGGAGAATTCAGAAAACGGAGTGCAAGTTCCAGGTGACATCATATGTTGGAGAATGAGTTCTGGGTGATTGTGGGTTACTGGAAGTCTATGCTGGGTGGACCTAAATGTGCTTTTTTATTTTTCTTTCAGGCTGAGGATACCGCTAGCTTCCACTAAGTTGATTTCAGGTAAATACATATTACTTAAGGCTTAACATTTTGGCTCACAGAAACTTCAGGCCATTACTTTTAATTAAACAAACAAGACCCTCTGAAAACTTCATGGTATCCCAAGGAGAACTCTCATCCATGAGTAAAAGATACTTTTTCCCATCTCTGACCTACCCGTATTCCTGTGGGTTTCATTCGCTATCGTACCACTCTCAAACTGGAAAGGGCATTTTCTGCAAACATTATTCGCATTAACAGCCCTAAAAATGCTTATTCCACGGTTACGTTCCAAGCACTGGCAGGACACTTTATTCACTGCAGTAACTGAGAGCACTGCTTGTTCTCACTGTATCTCCCAGGCCACAATCACGGGTGTCAGATGTGTTTTTGCTAACAAGACTGTGGAACTGGTGAGCAGAGAGATTTCCCACCCTTCCCTTCTCCCAAGCATCCGTCAAACCGCAGTTTCGGAGTGGCCACACCCTGCTTGTTATTGTTCGAGTAAAATATGAAAGGTGGGTTCTTTTTATATTTTCCTTAGCCTTTCACCTTTATTTAAAGTAGAGTGCATTCAAGGGACATCTGTGTTACTGGCAGTAAGATCACGGGAGGGAGCTTTCTATAAATACCACCACTATTAAATAAACTGCTGGAGCACGGCATTCACTAGCACGATGAGTTCAGTGCTGTAGTATGTGTTCCTGCCAGAGCTGACTCTTAGTGAAGCATCCTTTTATTTTCATTTTGGAACAGTACTTCTAATGTGCAGATGAAACTGAAAGGTGAGATTCCGAAGATGCGCTGCCAAATGTGCCAAATTTCCTAGGCGACACTGGCAGGATGGCCAACATCCAGCAGTGGTCAGTAACACCCCACTAGTTCACAGAAGTGTTATGATGGTTAAAACATTCGTGTGAATGAAGTACATTAAGTTTCTCTGACTGAATGAGTCATTACAATACAGAGATTATTTCAGTTTAAGATGTTTGGCATGTGAAGGAGTAAGGTAAATACTAGATCATGTTCTTCTGTTTTCACAACTGAAGAAATGTGAACGCCATAAAACGGAGTGCAGACTTGCAAAGACCTACAGAAAACCCATCCAAGTATACACTTACAGCAGCTTTCTTAGAATAACGTAGACATACCCCAAATCAGTTCTAAATTGTCTTGGTCAGAGTTGGCCTAGGTCTAGTCAAAACTGTGATTTACTGAGGAAATTTAGGAAATTATCTTTCCCAGCTCCTCACTCTAAACTTTTATTCTTAAATAATATCTCTACGTAAACCCAACTTGAATGCTCTAAAGAAATGACTGCAGCGAAGACAATATAATTTAACCAAACAAAATAATAAAATTGAGGTTTGTCTGGGAGAAACAGACACAAGAAAAAAGAGTGTAAGACGATGTAGGAAGTGATAATAGACATGATTTCACCAAGAGGGCCAAGAAGCAGCAAAGAGATTATGGAAGAAAACCTACAGAGTTGATTAGAATAATAGATTGTTTTCCTATTCCCAAATATCCTGTGGAATTTAATAGACACGTTGAAAGAAATAAAGTGGTGGTTTGTTTTGCTCATGACATGAGGGAGTTTAAAGAGTGCTACATAAGCCACAGGTTGGCCAGTATTAAGCACAAAGGTTTCTCAAGCATAATGCCTACAGTCCAAATGATGTAATTTTAGAAGTTCCTATTGTATACGACGTTCCTTTAAGGGAGAAGCAGATTCAGCTGAGAAGCATGAGTGTTTTGATAAGAGATTTGTACAGATGTTGGAAGCATGTATAACTCAGAGATGTCTGTTCAAAACCTGGACCCATGGTTCTAATTATACACCATGGAAGGAAAGCTGCGTGACTTCTGAAGAACACATGGAATCAGGATATCTATGTCTTATTGTGCTGACCCATTCAAATTAGGTCCAAAATACTCACTGCTTTTCTCACTTAATTCTTTGGAAAACCCATAACACATCTCTTAGAATAAATATACTTTAAAAAGCATAAGAAAGAGGAATCAGGACTGAATAGAGAACAAAACAGGAAATCTTCTTGCCACCATATAAATCCACTACTAACCCACACCCTACGTGAGGGCATGTGTGCAGTTCCCATGCCCTCATCATAAGATCAGGCAATAGTTCTGAGAAAGGTAACAAAGATGATTAAAGTTCAGAAGAGCTTTCATACAAAAAAATTATTAGGTGGGCTCAGAATCTTCATGCTGGATAAAGAGGGGAAGGCTGCAAAATTCTTAAAGACATAAAGGGCTTAAAGACTGCTGCTTCTTTCAGCACAAGAACCAGACACAAACAGACGAAGATACAGAGAGCCAGGTTCAAACCAGTGTAGATTTTCTGCATGCCACAGGTAATAGTAAAACTGAAAAATGGATACAATAGATGCAAGAAATTTATGCATGTTTGTAACAAATCTGAATAAGGACATGGAAAAGTGATCCTTAGTGGCTGCTATACAGACAAATATCAAGAAATTCAGGAAATTCCATAAACTAAAAATAGCTGGAACACAGGAGTCTACATGACAGAAATATCATATATTCCTACTCTTCTTACTCTTCCCTGACACTTCTGTTTTATTCCAACAGGTTGGGCACTGGACACATTGATGTTCAGTGTTAGATCTCCCGAAACAGTAACATTCTCGATGCTCCTGGATTTTCTCTAGACACTTCAATTCTTCCTGCAATTTATCATTGACTCCACTGACCATCATCTGTAGTTTCTGCCATTTTTGACATCTTTCTATATGATGAGGTATGAACAAAGAATCCTGAACCGATGGGAGTTCAGCCTTTTGGTAAAAACGTGCTCCTCCTCACCTTCTGTCAGCATCCCTTCCTTTAGGTAAAGTCAGTCTTTGGTCCTCAGTACCACATCTGTCTTAATGCTGGCCCAGAACACTGGGTGGCAAACACGTGTACAATGACAAAAATGCAGTATTAGCACAAGTTCATTTGTCAATAGATTCAAAATCAAGAATGGGGATCATAGTTGTAGCAGTCTGCTAATGACTGATATTTGGTACATTTCTCATATATCTACTGCAGAGGCATGAAATTGGTTCTTCATGGCTAAAATGAAGATTTTCCTCTAGGTCATTCCCTGGAAATTATGCTTCATGTCATGACAGGGACATTTATATATATATATATACATATATATATATATATATTTAAATTTTTTAAAATTTTTTTGCAGGACTGATTGACTGTGCTCTTATATCTTCTGTTGAGATGCAGCATTAAAAATACTGAGTGCTGAAAAACAATAATGTTGAAGGAATACAATTGCCAAGTAAAATAAAACAGAATTAAATGTAAACTTCCACCATAGAGCTCCCATATGTTGGTATATGAGCCTTAGGAGGGCAGGGTAGGCCTAACAGAGATTTGTTTTCTTTGGCCAGTAAACACCCAATCATTTCTTAACTTGGCTCTTGTTTGAGATATCACATTCTATATTGACTACCCCTTTGTTCCCCCTGTTTTCAGTCTTTTAAGTTTCTTTAATATATGACAAGGTCTTTTAATTCGTTATCAGGGTTTGCTTTTTTTTTAATTCAGAAGAAGGTAATGCACTGTGCAGTATATTAAAGGGAAGCTAAATATTTCTGGTGACAACTCAACACCTACAGAGTCCAAACCCACTCCCTGCTAACGTTGGTTATCCTATCCCCTCTCCCTTAAGCCACACGGATTTTTGATTACAGTATAACCGCAGACTTGCATAATAAATCAGTCACTGCAGTAACACAGCAGTAATGACACATTCAGAAGTGTAACTTGTGGCACTCAGCCACCAACCAGGGGTCTGTGGGGAGCTGTGGTTCCCTGGGGAGGGAGGGCTGGAGCAGGCTCCATGTCTTCAGGGCAGTCTCACGGCACTGAGGACAGTGGAGCTTGTACTCTGTGTTTTAAGTTAAGCTGTCAGCTTGTGAACTGACGTGATTGCAAAAGCTGATTTAGTCACACTCAACAGAATGACTGTTCAGAAGCAAACTTTTATGATTTACCTCAGAATAAGCACAAGCTCTGGCTGGGGCAGACTCTTGAAGGTGCTGGGCTGCGGGGGAGCTGGTCTCCTTGCCCTCTCAGAGGTTCATTTTAGAATCATAAAATCATTGAGGCTTGAAAAGACTACAAAGATTATTCAGTCCAACCATCAGCCCACCTCCACCATGCCCATTAACCATGCCCCTCAGTGCCACATCCCCATGGTTCTTGAATACCTCCAGGGACCACCATCTGGGCAGCTTGTGCCAATGCCTTACCAACATGCTGGACTTCTGAGGGGCTTCACTGAGATAAGTCTTCATGGCCATCTATGAAAGGAAGGTACTGATCATTTGACAATTTGTCTTCACATGGCAATTACCCCTTGATTCATTTGAGCCCCTGCCCTAAGTCCCTCAGCACGGCTTAGCTGGAAGATCCTTAATTCAGAGCCACTCAGTCATTTTTCCAAATTTCTAAATAAAAATCAATACATCAGTACAAAAGCACTAATTTGTGCAATATCATTGCCAGGCTCCATATGGTATTCCAATGACTGGTCTGGATTCATAGGCTCCTACCTTATAGCTTCACACCTACCACACCTATAAAAAAGCAGTTACAGCATCACTGTATCCAAGCATATCGTATAAGCACACTGATTAACTCAAAGCACTGGGGATGTCTAAAACACAACCAACCCATTGTGTTTCATCTAAAGCTGCATGTCTGTTATAATGGCAGACGCTGAAATGCCCCAGATGTGTCATTGCTGAATAGGATGATGCTACTGGACTGTGGCATCAAAAGATGCCTCGTTTCTTGAGACATCATTAAGAGGTAGGGCTTTCCATATCGTATGGAAAGGAATACGAGAGTGCAGAACACCTCAAAAGGAGTAAGAAACAACAACAAAACCCAGCATTGCAGCTTTAGGACCAATCCACCGCGTTACACATTTTACATTTGGAGAACTGTCAGGAATTCACAAACATACAGCAGACACCAAGATTTGCAAGAGTTAAAAGAGCAATTCAAATCTCTTGAACTATATTTAGTGTTCGTAAAACTTGCTACGGTTCATGGACCTGTTTCTTCCATCAGTTAAGTTCGTATTTCTTTCAAAGAGCAACTCCCTTTTCGTACTTTTAATAACGCTGGTTTTCTACTAACTGAACTTTCATTGAAACAGAGCAGCCTCTAAAAACTATACTGGCATAGACACTTACTTGGATTAAAATACTCATTTTCCCACTTCGCTTCTTTACACACAGGCTTCTCTTGATTCATTTTTTATCCCTCTCTTACTTGGCTTTGTCTGCAATTTCATTGATTTTTTTTCCTTTTTTTTTTTTTTTTTTTTTTTTTTGCCATCTCTGGAACGTAATGAAAACATGCAGCGTTAACGCAGACTTGGAAATAGCATAACAGGACTGCTCATCCCAAATATAAACACATTCCTTTTTCTGCACTTATCTGACACCTTCCTTAACAAAAACACATGTACACTTGGAAACAGAGAATGGCTGTCACTGTGGTCCAGTAGTTTTATTGTAAGTTGTAATGTCTGGTAACTCTACTGCAGAATTAACATTCTATGTCTATACAGAATGTTTACTTATGCATTTATTAATGTGCACAAAAATACAAATATTTCTATATTAGGGGCTACCTGTTAACTGAATATAGTTTCTGCTGCAATAACATGCTAACAAAAATTGTTGCTAAAAAAAGCTGACACCTTCATAGCATGGGCATCTTTAACACAAAATACAGGTGCCTGTAACAAGCTCTTCAGATCAACTGTATTCCAGGGATAGGAATTAACATCTTAAAATCACTGTTCAGGAAATTGACCGCACAACTTGCATTCACAGAGCACCATATCAGGAAGAGCATTTTAACAGCATTTTGAGTGTTTATTACTTAAAGTGAAAAGAAGAGCAAGAGCAGAATATTAAGTTCTAAACATAATGGGTAAAAATAATAATGAAAAAGTTTATTAAAATTTCACTATAATTTTTTTATGGTAGTCACAAATCTGAATTCAAGTCAGGTTGCTCCATCTCTTCCTCACAAAACTGATTCCATACAGGAAAGACAGGCGCCGTAAAAGGCATCAAGTGAGTGCTGTTGACAGGGCATTAGGCTGGAATACCAGACAGGAGAACTTTGGCTTCAACAGCCATTTCAGATCACTAGAGCTGCAAACACACAGACTATAAAAAGGAAAAGTACACCAATGACAATATTATGTTCTGGGCAAGTTTCTTTAACCTATTTACACCAAGTTTGGATTTGACGATCTGAATTCCGATAGAGAGCATTTCATTAACCATGTGTATCTAAAACTGCTATTGGAGATTCTCAGATGGCACCTATCAACAGCATATAAAGCACATTTGCTTTATGTCTCACTACAATTTAAAAAACAGCAGACTGTCTTTGCTGATGTTATACAGCTATTTCTGTGCTCTTAAGTTTTGGACAAAACCCAAAAGTTTCAGACTGAATCCCAACATACTTACATTCAAATACTATCTCATCTTGGAACTACTGAAAAACATTCTTTCAAATAAAGGCACACAGAGCTCAGCTATCTACTGAAAATGATCCAGCCATCTTCTGAAGAATAACAAAATATTAACAACAGCTTGTGAGCCAAAAAATGATTACTGAGCACCAGCAACGTGTGTTCTTGCTACACCTACCATGAGAAAAGGCAAAACCACAATCCGATACCTACAGTGACTATTTTTTCTCTCATCTAAACTCAACTCTTGCAAAAGAAGAGTGGGGTTTTTGAACCATGTCAGAAATGAGTGGGGAGGAAATGAAATAGCCACTTTGGCTCATTCACTGAACTTGCTATGAGGATGGACAAGAGCTACCTTTTCTTAAACAAGGTGATCCCTCACTGATTCTGGCATGAAGCGGCTCATCTGTAAGCAGCCAAGTTAAACACCTGTATGCCAGACAAAACCAGCTGTCTGTGTGGCTCTGCCAACTCATCTGCTCAATATACCTCCTACTAGTGGGCTGTGATCTTTCAGTAAATACACAGTTCAAATGCAAGTGGTTTGTTTTTCTTTTTTTTTTTTCCTGTTCTCTTATCTTAATTAGCACCTCAATTTTCTAAGAAGCCATTGATTAACTACAATGATACTGCTGCCTGTATTGCCACCAACAACTGGGCATCAGCTCAGTTTAACTGGCTAACGTAGAGATAAGAAATATGCACATGAAATGAGTGTGCATTATAGTGGTGTTGTCTTCTCAGAGTTATTCTTAAGCCCATTTTCAAATATGAACTTCTTTCAACTAAGAAGAAGAAATACGTGTTTTCATCGCTCACCTCAGTGAAAAACCCCAGCAAAGACCCCAAGAAACAAACTTTGAGGAAGGCCTCCATTACTCAGCCTGACCCACCATGATGTGCCATTTGCTTTAAACATGTGGTAACATTTCTGTTCCCCTCACTGCCTAAGGACTTGCCTTCTCCTTAACTTCCAGGTCATTTTACCCATCTGTTCAGGGAAATATGTGAATATTTATCTGGATGAAGGAGAAAAAAAATTAAAGCTCTCTGTAAGAATTTTCATCTCTCTTCTCTTTCTTTTCCTGAGCATGGCAGTTTTGAGGAGGAGAGGTTAAATTTCTACCAAAAGACCATGGATCAATTTGTGTGCACTCACCTTTGAAATGTTCCTATCAGCTTTGCTCCATGTTTGCTGGGTGCAGGGAAGCTTCTCCCCGCAGTGAACCCTTTGTTCCCTCTTTGTTCAAACAGATATCTCTATTTTCAAACTGGTAAAGCTTAACTAGAGCTACGTAGGATGGATCTGACCAGGGAAGCTAACACAAACCAGCAGGACACTTTTGGGGTTGTGTACATTCCCTTTATATGATGTCACGCTTAGTTCTGACTGGGGGGAAGTGCATTTATACGATTTACTTTTCTAAAATACACAAGCAAAGTACAGAAATGATTTGAAAGTTGTTAAATTCAGTATATTTCAACATCATTTATGGTGCAAAATAAATTAAAAGAGGTGAGGTAGATTTAGATCCTCAGTCCTTTCACAGCTAGGAAATGTTTTCTGTAATGTTTATGGCTATCCATAAACTGCAATATAAATACAAAACTCTACCTTTAATGTTTAAAAAGCTGTTGTCAGAAAGATTTTGTAAGTGCATTGGTGTATTATTTAGTTCTGCTGTACCACTGTAAGCACACACATTTCATTGGTTTGAGTGCAAGCTCTGGAAGACAGTGCTTTTCTTTGGATGGCATATGGTCTGGAATAGTAAGCACATTATCAAGCACATTTATTGCAGTCAGCTCTCCTAATGATAGGGATTCACATCTTTCATTTTTCCTGAACCTCTTTCTATAAAGAAATGACAGGGTATGACAAAGGAATACTCACATTATTCTGAAGGAAGAATTTATCCATTATTTTGAAGTTTTATATGTATTTCATCATTACATCTCAGCAGAGGATGGGATGCATGTCCCGTGGCTGTGTGCTGTGATTCAGAATATTACAGGGAACTGGATCTTTCCAGAGAAAGAGCAGGAAAGGCATGACTGCTGGTACAGCTTGTCTTCAGGAATAACTCCCAGCAAAGTGAGCAGGGCTTCCCTGAGCAGAAAAGCATCGGTAAGAGTTTGGAGAACTGAGGCTCTAAGCTGGAGTTTTAGCTTTCTTGTTTGTTTTGATCGTTATCATCTTCCTCTTACAGCACGAACCTGTGAAATCTGCAGGCTTATTTTGGGATAGGTTCCCTGTTTCTTCTTCTGGCCCCTCCTCTCTCCAGGTTTTCCCTGCTGCTCAGGTCCTGGTAGAAAGGATGCTGAACGGCTATTTACAACCAACTGTGCTCAGACCAAACAGCGCCAAACTCATGTTCAATCTGGCTGTAAATGCTGATGTTTCAGCAGCTGCTTCATAAGTGGATAAATGGCACATCAGTGAGGAAGGGCAGCAGCAATCCCAGTGTGAGCTGCCCCCCCCCCTTACTAAGGCATATGCTGCCTTACATATTCCTTTTATTGATATAGCCCTGGATGAAGAACTCTTTTTTTTTCCTTTTTCTTTTTTCTTTTTTTTTCGTAATTACAAGCATTTGGAATTAAAATATATGAATGCATTTTACAGGAAACTACAGGAAACTACATTTTTGCTAGTACTGGAATATTTGCTTAAGTATAGATTGGTCCCATTCCACGTAAATAGGCAGAATTCTTAAGAGAACATTGGGGAAGTTCTGTTTCCTGTAGCTACAAACAAAACAGAAGGGCAAGAAAAGAAAACATTAAAAAAAATCAATTTGAACTCAACACTTAAAAGCAAAATCATACCCTTGATTTCAAACCTGTTCCATAATCAAAATTATGGGATGGAATATTTTTGAATAGAAGGCATGTTTCTGTATTAAAGCAATGTTCGATTGCTGCTGTCAGAGTGGCAGGATCTCCAGCAGTGTATCTGCACCAGAATCAGAGTTCACCCCATTTTAACTACTGATTTGTGTGAGGGAACATGAAGAATTTAATCCAGCCTGCAAATTATTCTGTTTCCCTTCATTCTTTTCTCTGTGTCGGATACAGTTCTTTGGTGGGTGTTTGTTTTTGCAGCCATAGTGATGAGATATATTTGTTGGCTGCAGTCAAAATAGTTCCCAACAGTTATCTACTGGCATCAACTTATTATTCAGCAGATCCAGACACTTTGCCTGCTTTACACCCAAAGGGGGAGAATTTGGAGACTATGGTCCCAGAATAGCTCATGTTATTCTTCTAAATCAGACCCATAATTCACCATTTTGAATACCACAAAGAAAGTCAAGATGGGTATTCACAATAACTAGAATTGGATCCATTCAAAACTTTCTTATTATTCCATTACCGAGGGGGAAAAAAAAAACAACACATGATCTCATTTAAATCATAAATATTCTTCAGAGCAACATCCTTTATAACAATAAATCACACATTTTTCTCACAGCACTGCTTTGCTCCTGCTCTGCTTGGGGTGAAAAACCATCAGTGTTTGATTTGACAAACTGCTGACAAAACCCACTTGATTTTATAATACAGGAATCAGACACATACTGGGAATTGATACATATCTGACTCCAGTGCATTGAAAAGCATGTGGATGTGTGTATAAATACATTTTGGCTGGTCGACGCTGCTGACCCTGGCCTTAAGCAGTGATTTTGACAGATCTGCATGGCTTATGGCTTTGTGGAGCAGTTTAACTCCAGTGACCAGCTTGGAGACTCCGGCTGCGATTTTTTGGGGGCTTCTGAATGATAGAAGGACAGGAACACTGGAAGCTGCTGAAGTTAAAATCCATCAAAGCCCTCAGCCACTGCAGCTCAGGGAAACTGAACTCTCTAGCAGCTCAATCTGTTACAGCAAGCTGTGGCTCTTTGGGACGGAGCACCGCCCAGCCAGGCACCCCTCCCACCATCCCGATAGCATCTAGCAGGCTGAGAGCTGGAAGCAGGAACCTCTTCAGGCATGCCAGTATGAATTGGCAGAGCTTGGGATTCAGGGCACGTACCCACACGAGCTGTCCTTATTCCCAGGGCTGGAATAGTCCCATTGATTCAGTGCATCCAAAGTAATTGGATTATGAAACAAAAGCAAGTTCTTTGCTTGTGCTTTCTCTGTGCCACTTCCTATGGATACGGGATACTTTTAGTTCTACTTTCAAAAAGAGGCTCTAGTGGAACAGAATTTGCTACATTCTAAGCAGTTAAAATGAGTGTGAGGGTACAAAATTCTGGATCTGGGGAACCAGTGGTGGTTAATGTTGTTTCAAGTAACTCCGGGTAAATTCCCAGCCATTCTGACCTCCAGCACTGACACAGAGCAAGCACTTGCTTTGCTAACACTCGCTTGCCACCCTCAAGAGCCGCTCTAAGCCCCTGTGGGAAGTAGCAGAGCGCTATGGACTGGATTTTTTCATTCAAGTCACAAAATGAGGTTTGCTGTTGAAAGGGAATTAAGGTATAATCTTGCTGACATAAAGCAGAATCAGCAAAACACTTTTTGTCTCAGGCACAGATTGAATCCAGTCTGAGGACAGGGATGATTTCAGGGGCTTCACTCTGTTCCCGGGTTGAGCACTTTCCAACACGTTCACGTTCCATCCTGCAGGACGCATTGTCACAGTGGCTGTAAGGAGCCTTTTGTGCGGGGCAGAGCTTCACAATGCTGCACTGTAGGGGCAATTTGTTTCCCTTTCACTACTGAAGATGTATAGGACATGAAGTGCTGCCTTTTCCCCATTCTGCTGGAAGAGAGAGCACTGCTGCTCCCAGTGCAAGCAGGAATGGGGCTGGCTGTCAGAGCAGCCCACGTCCTGCAGGATGGGTGTTGCTAGTGAGTATCATTGTTTGAAAGTAAAAATAGTTTCTAAACAGAATCTTGTGGGAGGATAGAAGCCGAGTTAAAAGTTGGGCAGTGGCCAGCCTGGCTTTCATGGAGTAATTGCTAATTGTGTAAGCTCTGCCCAACACTCTGTTTACCAAGGATGTTTTGCCCATTTTAGCTGAGGTGGGGCTCGTTTCCTTAACAGACACAGAACAGCGCTGCAGTCTGCTCTGTATCCTGCTTCCACAGAGCATGCTCAGATCCTGAGGCATTCACAAAAAGTAAAAGTAACCCCCCCATCTCCCTACTCTACATAGATAAAAGGATCAGGATGCCCTTCATGTTGAGCGTTTACCTTCCCTTATAGTATACTTCAGAAACATTCAAGGCCAAGGTCAGTGCTTGCCCCAGTTAATCCTTCCTGTTGGACTCTGCTTCAGTGCACCACTGCCCGTGTTCCAGTCTGATCAGCAGTGCATGTGAGCAGTATATGGAACCTGAACGTGTGTTCCCTGTGACTGTTGTTGGGTTGCTCCCACCCGTGATTACTAATAGCAGTGGTCACACGTGGTGTGTTGGTATTAGCAAACCTCTGTCCTGCCTGCAGGAAGATGAAAGCTGACATTTATTTACTGGGGAAAAAAAAAAAAAGGCACTGTGGGCTGCAAGCTGTACAGTGTGTATTAGTACACTCATGTAAGTGATTTAAATCTCATAACAGCACTAGCTGGGAAACCACAGATTTTTCCTTTGTTTGTTAATTAGCATTTCTCTCCTTCATTAATAAAATCAACCCAAGACTGGATCAAATCAAGAAGTTTTTCAGATAACCTAAAGCTTAGAGCATGTGGTAACTGAAGGAAAGAGCAGTTTAAACTCCACAGAACACTTTGCCAAGAATTCAGAACCAACAGCCAGAGTACTTCTGCAAATCACTGCCAGATCAGAGGATTAGAATTTTACTACGATTATTCCTGTGCCACATTACACAGCATTAGATTAGCTCCCAGTTAGTTAGCTCCCAATTCTGAGTTGCTATCATGTAATAGCTACATTCTTAGAAGTTTTTTTAGATGGTTTGAGGTATTTGTGCAGTCCCACACTAAATCAGAATGCTTGAACTGGTGTTTTAACTCAGCACATGTAACTGGATAGGCACTGGATGGCCCATATGGAATGCTGTAGCTATATTACACATAGTGGCACTGGAGTTAATTACATCTGCACCAGCAGTCTTAACTCTGCATTCCTCAGCCTTTGCCAAGTTACATCTAGAACATGGAAAACCTTGTATGACTGTGTTTGCTTAATGGGAGTGTGATCTACATACCTCGCCCTTAAAAACAAGGAGAAAAGGAACGAGGACATCTGTCTTCCAGTTTTAACAGTGACACTGCACTTGAGGAGGCCATAACTACCAAATAAAGCACTTGCTTGCACCCTGTCCCACATCTGAGTTATAGCCCAAGGGACCTCAAGGCCTCTCAATTATACTTTCTTGGCTTCTTGTCTTCAGCTTGTTAGCACACCCATCTGACTGAAGCAGACTGCTACTGATTATGTACCACATCCCACAAAGAGAGAGAGTAGTCCTGGGTGGAAGGATGTGGGATGTGCCACAGAACAGGAATTCTGTGCAGAAAAAACCCTTAAGCAGTGATGTCCCTCAGGGTTTGTACTCAGCAAACTGCATACCAGTCCCTGAGAATGCACTGAATTTTGAAAGATTTTATGGACAGTGAAGATGACATATTTATTATCAAATTCTTAGGCCCAGTGCTTCTGGATCATGTTGAAATACCAAGAATATCCATATTAGCTCCACAATATGCTTCTGTGATGAAATCCCCCCAAAAATCTCACTTACTGCAAATGTACTGTGCCTTTGTTGCTAACACATAACGTGAACATATCTGGAAACTCCAGGCTGTACAGTATCTCTGCTTAATCTGCTGGCCATCCATCAATCCTGGGTGGATGTAGACAAGACTCAAATTCCTCCTGCAAACAAATTTCCAGATGAAAAAAGAGGACGCAGTGAGGGAAATCAGCCCAGCCAGACCCTGGCTCAGAGATTGCTTGCAATCCCTGTGTACTCCCTTGTCAGGAAGGATGTGGGCACACTCTTTCCCTATTTCCTATGCCAGTCTTCTGGTCCTGTGATATGGAAAATGGTGATAGGAAAGCCAGACCTGCCAGACCTGCTTACCTCGTGTCTTGTAGAACTGCATGCTGAGTAGACATTTGACTCCAAGCTCTTGTAGCCAGACAGATAGACCACTAAACCCCTGTAGCATCTCTATGAGGATGGGGGGAAAGAAAATGAGTGGCAACAGGACTGGTGATGGTGTTGATGCAGCAAACTTACTAGTGATTCAGAACTCTCTTCTCAGCCCCCGATGAATGCTGGCTTGATAGCACCTCATGTCCCAGTCTCAAGACATGGCTGGCTGCCTTTACATCCCAGACATCATAATGGCAGCTGGCTAAAAGGAGGAGGAGAAAAAGAGAGAACAAAATGAGAAAATAAGCTCACCTACTGCTCTCTGCTTTTTATGTTCAACTTTAACTCCTCAGAATCATAAGCAGTAACAGTGAAGTGAATTTAAGTAAATTCCAAAGGGATTACTTCTGAGTTTTGCTTTTCAATAGCAAGACCAAAACACGAAACAGTCCTATAAAGTAAAATAGGGACAGTTTAGAGCAGTATATCACTGAGCAAATACTCCTGGTTCTTCTCCCACTTTTGCTCAGCTGCCCCTCCCCAAAACTGCTAACATCTGAAATACACAGAGGTGGCCAAGAGGAGCTGTTGCTATTTCATCATTTCTGGGAGTGAATGACAGCTGAAATAAATAATAATAATAGTAATAATGAAATAGATGTCCTAAAATCTCAGCAAATTAGTGCCTGCCCTAGAGCACATAACTGCCATCCCATGCAGCCTGTGCTCTTTCCCATCTGTCTCTACCCAAGGCATGCATAAGGCATCCAACAAACAGTATTTCCAGTGAGCCATTTTCAGATAAGTCTTATTAATGCATAGTATATAATGTTACATAAGGACTTATGTACAAGCAGACTGTGCCTTTTAAAAGAATTAAAGGAGCACAGCTTCCCAGAAAAGAGATTAATGCCTTTTGCATGCGAACAATTTTTTTATTGGCTTTTTTTTTTTTTTCCTTCCCTTTTGGACACAGCCTCACCTTTATCTCAGGAAATCCTTTGAGATGCCAGAAATTCATTTATTTTAGTCAAATAGAAAGAAAAACTGACTCCTAGAACCTTACTGAAATCAAAATATATATAAAGAGAAGATTGCCTTTCAGCAGAATTTTGGGGGAAATTCTGTTCTTGGCCGTAACCACAGAATATATCAGCACAAAATAAGAGTATATTATGAGATGCTGGAGAACGTCTTTACTTTCCTAATTTTACTTTTGCTACCCGTGGTTTATACAGAATAAGCCCAGTACACATTGCTATCTATCTTATTCCTAAAGCTTATGTTGTCTAAAATTATGTTCCATAATTAAACAAAAGAATACTATAATACAAGAGCATTAGTTTTAATGAAAGCCAGTTCTGTATCAGTCTTCGGCTCAATTTGCTCTTCACAGACCCCAGCAATAAAAGGATTAACTATTGCAAATCCTCCTGGTACTTTACATTTAATCACAAGCAATTTATGGTAATATATTCCACATGTCTGATACCACTGAGAAAAAAGTTGCAAATAAAGCTTGCTGATGCCTCCAGGAAGAAAGCTGCTCATTCGGTTCTAATATTAGAAGCAGACTACAGCAACACAATGTATAGCATTTGCTCCATACCCCCAAATGCTGGGTTTCAACACGAGCATGTTTCATGCTCATATAGAACCAGTGTGAGCGCTGGGCACCAAATGAGCTGAGAATATCTGTCACATGGATCCTGGATGACTTACAAATATCAACAACTGAGAAAGAAACTTTGCTGATGTTTCAGTGCAACCATAGAAGAGTATCAGTATTAATGTGCCTTGTTTTTCATAATTGAAGGATGTTTCAGAGCGAGAAAGTATTTTTGAATACAGCATACATTCTTCCTTCTTGATATTACACCCAGAGTTGGTTTTTTAATCAGCCAGATTTTAGAAAAGCTTCTTTTTAAACCAAGCTACTGGAATAGAAGTTTGACTCTGGAACACTCTCACCAGAGATGGGCTGATAGCTGCTTTGTAGGAATTTGATGGCACTGAGATATTCACTGATTAGCTCTTGCTTGACCCTGGATGAAGCCAGCGCACCTGGCTCTCCCTCAATTTACAGTTCAGAATTAACCAGGAAACCTGGCATACTCGACTTTCAATTTGGGAAAGGGAAACACTGTTTGGCAAGCTTGCAAGGCTGCTGACCCTGCTCTGCTGGAACCACACAAACCATTCTGCTCTGCACTGCAACCTGAGCTACTCAATCTTTCCTTACATGAGTCCTTTGAATCTGATCTGTGCAAACAGGAACCTACAGAGCAGAGCCACAGGTTCTTCCCATCATTCTGTGCCAGCTGTAGGTGTAGGAGTTGGGCAGCACAGTGATATGATTTTACCTGTTTTTTTGCTCACCTGTGGAAGTGTATCAGGGAAGTGAGGGTGGCATTTTGGTAGCTTTGAAGTTCTGTTAAGCAAACAAGAGCTCACTAAAAAGTAGTGCACAACCATGAGAATGCTTGCCTAGCAGCTGCCTCAACGGCTTCTAGTTTGTGTCAGCAGGCAAAAACAGGAAAGTGAGTTTTTAGACTGCAGATAGAGGACAGGTTGACATATATATTTAGACATTAATTAGGCTGATAAATTAATGGTTATTTTTCCTATGCCCATAATTTTCAGAGTTTCAAGGTTGCCTTTTTTTTCCCGTCCTCCTTCTCAATTTTCTTACCACAGCTCTTCCCTGAAGGCTGCAAACCTAATTATGAGGGCAGTAAAAGAACTACTTATTTTCCCAGTAACATCATGTCATCACTCACATGTGTATATCATTAAGTAATGGTTAGGTGTCTTCAATTTCTGTCTCTTTACACATGCATTCTTGCTCAATGGGTCCAGCAGCATCAAGCAGTAACTGGGTATAGGCATAAAGCACACTGTTGACCTTGAAATTGAAATTATTCATTCACTTCCATTATCTACATGTTACAAGAGCTGTGCTATGTGAGATGTTAGGGACCAAACTGGCAAAACTCAAACAAATTATTATTTATAAATATATTTGATTGATCAATCCATAAGTTTCTTATTGAAACTAACTCAAGACCTCAATGAGGAGGGTTTTAAAGGAGAGAAGTGCTCGGTGCCACTGAGTAACAGAATATGAATTCTGAAAGATTAAAAAGGTAAGTTTAGTTTTATGGGTTTTGGTGTTTTTTGTTGTTGGTGGTGGTTTTTTTTTTTTTTTGTTAAACAGAAAAACTGTTTTGGGGACCATTTCTTTTCCACAGAAACCCTCATCAACACAGGTTTCTTACAATACAATTTTTCTAAAGAGATCTCCCAAGTAAAATCCAACTTCACCTGAGTTTCAGAGCTTTGGCTGTCCAGGTGTCACTTCAGGTGATCTATCGATTCGCCCATTTCAGGGCATTCACTTCAGACATTTTCTTTGCTTCAGGTTGCTGTTCGTCACCCAGAAAGATCTGGCCAGAGATAAAAGACAGAATGTTAATAAATATAAAGCATTGCTAGGGAATAGCTGTCAACTGTGAATTCAAGGCTATACCAGAAGACAACTGTAAGATTTCAGGTGGATGGTTTTAATGAAAATAGATCAGATATCCTAAAGTATTTCAATTTGTAGCCACAGAGAGAAGGAAATAAGATGTAAGATAGAACTGCTCACACCAGCACTGTTCTGAGACAAACAGATCACATACCCATCTCTTTGTGATTTATTTGGCCTCGGAAAGCAGAGGCGTTGTTATTTCTATGACTGGGGAATGCTGCAGTTAATGGAGATGAATGAAGTGGGTAGAATTAGAAGCTGCCCGTGCAATCAGATTAAGTGTCATTTTATCTGATTTTTAAAAATAAAATTCCAGTTGTTTTTGTTGCTGGGGAAAGTTCTCAGACATGCAAATCAGTAAAACCGCCTCGTGTTTCAGTAGAATGTATGCCATGCTAACAAGCAAATATAAAATAAGGGAATTCTTCCCAGACACAGAACTCTGCCTTTTGCTTTTGCTAGATTTAAGCTCCAGTTCTGGTTACATACCAGAGTCTTGGATGTTCAAATGATAGTGTGGCGATCATTTCAGTAATTTTAACAGTAACAGCAGCTCCTGTTTTCTCTGAACTCTGAAACATCTGAGAGAAATCACATGTGCACACGCACCATTCTGTCATATGAACAATGATCTTTGAACACATTTCAGGAAAATGCTATTCCAAGCACAGCTTTAAAAACAGATTCTGTGCAGAAAGCTTGATTTCTGCCTACTGGTATTTTGTTCTCCTGTCTCTACATTAATAACCTTTGCATTATAGAATGTGAGGGAAAATGGAAGGATGAGCATGAGAATGAATTATATGTATTGGAAACCTGAAGATGACACAGTGTTCTCATGGGGTTAATCTTTCCAAAGACAAAATTTCAAAACGCTGAAGTCCGGGAATTCAGGGCAGGTTTGGCATGTCATTTCCCAAATGCATGGTTGGGTGGGAAACTCAAATCTTTCTGCAGAGACTTCCTGCTAAAGAGAAAGCGCACGGCTAATCTGGTTTGCAGAAACAGATGTAGCTGTTGCTTTACTACCAGAAAACATTAAAGCAGAGGTTTGCAGTAATTCTCAGAATAAAAAGATAAAAATAGAATTGAAAAACTGCCAGTTTGCCAGCATATGTGATATCCACATTAGCAAGTAATAAAGGCACAATAGAAACAGACCAGAAGAGCAAAACAATTTATTCTCAGCCTTTATGCTTACACAATCTACTTTTCGAGGCTTTCACTTCAGATTACATTTAGTCTGGTCCCCAGATTAAATATCACCCACACATGTGGTTTTACATCAGCCAAAGGACCAGCCACTGGTAGAGACTACAGTATCCCTATCACAGTGTGTAGCAAATGAGGTACAAACCTAGAGCAAAGCTTCTTGTTTAGTTTTCTCTAAGAACTGTCTAGCTCACTTGTGCCAAATCAATCCATTACACTGGGATTCTCTTCAAAATCATGTTATTTCTTCAAGCCAAAGTGCTAATGCAGATAACTGTCTTTTCAGACACTATATGGTCTCCTAATAGCAATTTCTAGACATTTGATTCTCATTCCAAAACCTGCACTAATTCATTTCTTCCTCTCCCGCAAGGATCACTCACACAGCTGGCACCTCCAACCTCTCCTGTATCCCTTTTCCTGGGCAGTAGGAAGCCCAAGGAATGGAGGGCCTTGCTCAACGGCTCTGTTGTTATAACTTGATAGACCTTGCCAACCCTTTTAAAAGGCTCCCATCAAGGGTTCCAGGTCAAGGAATGAGTAGTTGCTGGTACTTTTTCAACGGGAGCTATAATTCATTTGATTTTTTCTTTATTGTGGTTGTTCAGCTTTTTAAAATCTGCATACTTAAAATATGATGAAAGATTTAAGGTAAGCAGTTATTTCTTCAAACTGCTGTGTTCAGTCTGTGCTGTGTCTCTGCTTTCACATTTCCAAATGAATTAACAGCTAAATTAACAGCTATTGTAAGCTCATGACACAATAACCTTAGAAACCAAGTCTTTTTGTAACACAAGCAGAAAAGGCATCAAAGTTTCTTCCATAATATTCCTCCATAACATGCCAAGTCCTGACAATGGATTGTATCTCCCAATCCATTCTCTCCCTATTTATTGAGATTATCATCAAGAACGCAGAAATGAATAGCAGTTGTTGTGATGAATAAATGTTCCTCTTTTGAAAGTAGATTGTTCCTAGCAACTCATTTTACAAAGTCCACAAATTAACACACGTTAATGTGAATTCAATGTGAATTCTACCTTAACGCTGGACCCAAATTTGAAGATAACCCCAAGACTATGAAACAATCACAAGGAACTGGATGTAATTGCCGTTTAAGCCATGCAGTCTGATGCCAATCTCATAATTCAAATCATCCAGTTTGCTGGCCTATCACTTTTACCTTTGCATCAGCTGGATTTTGTATAATTTCAGAATCACAGAATCATACGGTTGGAAAGGACCTCTGGAGATCATCTAATCTACCCCTCTGTAAAAGCAGTTCCCTGGATTAAGCTGCAAACATCAGTAGGATAATAAGCCAACTGTCTAGATCATCAATTAATTAGTCTGTGGTGATTTTATTCCAGAATCTGGAAGAAAAACAAAGAAGGTAGATGTAAGAGTGGAAATGGTTGAGAGATACTACACAGCTAGTGGATGAACTGTACTTCACTCCCTTACATGAGAAAAGCAATGGGCAAAATATCTACATTGATGCACCTCCCTTCCTCTGCAAAGTTGAGAATACGTGACTTTGACATTACAAGTGAAGATTTAAACAGAAGAACAGAAAGGTGTAATACAACTCAGTGTCTGAATGTCTCCTGGTTTTGTTCTTACATTTTGGAATGCTGAGGCCAAGTCAAGTTGCAAAATGGCTCCTTAACAGTGAAATCTTTTTTCACAAGAAGAAAAAGTAGAAGACGTATTCAGAAGTATAGAAACCAAACTACATAAAAATCAATTTAACATAACATATGAATTCAGTGTAAGCAGATACATGGATAAATGACTGAACTATAAGTACACACAAATTGTGTGAACTATCTCAGCTTTGCTTTTTGAAGGCTTGAAAAAATGTTTGTTCTATAAACTTGTAACAAAAAAAGCTCGAAAGTTACTTATGTTTGCTTCTTATTTGGCTAGGATAACTTCATTGCATGAAGTCAGTACAATCTAAGACTCTAGATGCTTTCACAAACCACAATGTCACATTTAAATCAAGACACTCAAAAGAGAATGTGCAATGCATTGATGCATGTTGCCACAATTTCTAAGAATCATTGACTGCAATGAATGAGTTTTCATTTTTGAGGGAGAAAAAGTTGGAGGGGTGTAGGATTAATAAACAGACTCACTTTTTTATTCTAAAGATGTTACCACATCAGACCACTATGAAATATGAAACAAAAATTTTCCACATACCGCAGATCTTTTTCATTACCCATCTCCACAAAGCCAAATTTTGTGCAAACCAATATAAGAATGCAAATGCACGTGCTTCACCAGCTTACAGGGCCTCTCAAAGACAGAGTGAGCATATTCACAGCTAGAGAAGGTTTATCTACAGTGGAGCTCCTACCATGAACTGCCCTTGTATTAACCATGATGGAAAATGTTTGCCCACAACCGCTGCCACACAACTTCCAGCTGAAGACAACGGCGCACTGAATACATGCACTGCTCACTGCTTAGCAGAACTTGCTTTACCCTTGGTTATACAACAAACAACTAAAACCACTGCAGATGGCTTTCTCTTCTTTTTTTTTTTCCTTTATGTTTTCCTTAGAGTTTATTATATAGCCCATTCTCTTTGTCACAATATTGAAGGAGAAGTTATTGTTAATATAATTTAATCACTCTCCTCAGTAAAAATGAACCTAATTAGGGTGAAATGGTGTTTTATTCACTGAGAAAGCAGGCATCTATTCTAAATCCTTTTCAGAGAGTAAAGCGTGATGACACATTTGGCATTAATTACTTAAGTACTACAACACTTATCTGCAGAACTTACTGGCACTAAAAAGTAATGTCCCTTTTCCTGCCCTGCACATATCTAGCAACAATCAGCATAACCTGCAGCACAAATTAATTTCCAAGAGCCAGGCTGCTTTGGAATATATACTGTTATAAAAAAATCATTTTCTCTTCACACTGAAAAAACTCATTCCATCTCACTGCCTCCTCTTCCTTCCTGAAATTGCCTTGTTCTCCAGTGTATCCACGAGGCTGCTGGAATTATCATTTGCTTTGCCTGTAACTCATCATATTTCATCTCCTCTTTGAATCTCACTTGCAAGCTTCATCTTCCCTTCTCAAATTTCCCTTCATGTACATGAAACCTCCAGTGCCCATTTCATCTCTAGACCTTGGTGCAGTTCAGGCAGTTGAGGTAAACGATGTACCTCAGCACTTCTTACAGAAAATATACAGAAATATTATTCAGGATACTACCATGTCAAAGCCTGAAGATCAGGACAACACAGGAAGACATGAGAATAACATTTGGAAAAGAATAGTAAGACCACTGCAAGATCCCATCTGTTACCAGCAAGCTGATTCTATCCACAAGCAAGAGAACACTATGATTAACAGCTGACAACAAACATGACTCTAACACTGAGGGTTTTTTAATTCCTGTGTTTTTAGTTGCCTGTTTTCCATTTTTTGCACCACTGACAGCATATAGCTGTAGAAATACTGGTTATAAAAGAAAAACTCTGCACAGTTCCAGGTGCCACCTAGCAATCCCATGCTGAAATGCATATCTTAAACCACCGAGTGATTACAAACTACTGAAAGAAAACTGCCCTTGAAATAACTGCTCTCACAAGCTTGCTTCCTTTTCCCAGCCTGCAAGTAATTCAAAGAATGAAAGGTGGTACCACGTAGACATTGTTAACTTCAAGTATTACGCTTGATCAAAAAAAAAAAAATGCAAAATTTATCAAAATGCCTCAACAATCACTGTAATAATTGTCAAGAAAATCAGCAAGGCTCATGCTTTCATGTGCCTCTTCAGGGCTAATGTGTATTACCCTGTGCACCCAAAACCCTCAGTGAATCCTCATGGATTCAGCACTGACACTGCTTTTGCAACACACTGCTTCTCTTTTTTTTCCATGTTGGTCTCAGATGCGAGGAAGGCTGAAGATCCAGCTGGAAGTTTTCCAGCTGTGGGAGTGGAGCTGGTGCTACAAAGGCAGTAACCCAGAGCTGGTCCTCTGTTCTGCCCAACCTGTTTGAAAACAGAAAATGGATGAACACAAAGAGAACATCCATGGGAGATTCATAGCTTCATCTGTGATCCCCAAAGTTCTGGAGTTTTCAATACGTGCAACACTTCCTCTCTACTTTCCAATTTGTTATTTTTGGGTAATTGAATCTGTTTCCCCATTCTGAAATGTTACAAATCTCATGGAAATTCAACATTCGTGATCAAAATAGATACGGTAGCTGCTAACTCTGTCTCAATTTCTCTACTTTTAAAGCAAAAGGAGCTGCTGACTGACAGTCCTCTTGATAAACATATTTTGAATTAAGCACAGCAATGCTTAATTAATTTATAGCAATTTCTATAAGCAAATTATTATTAGATTTGCTGTCACTTAAGTTAAAAAGATATCCAAATGTAGTTGTTCTGTACTATTTTAAGAAGACAAACCTGGGTGTTTTTGTTCTTTTTTAAATGAACTATTAAAAAAAAAAAAGTTTAATAGCCTTTGCTAGGATTACGAGTTCACGAGCTGGATAAAGAGCAACAGAGGAATAAATGAAACAAGTGAACTGGTCCCTATGCCAGGATATGTGAAACAATGAGAACAGTGAATCTTAGTAGTAAATCAAACATGCTAAGCTGGCTTGCAAATATAAACCTTTTACAGGAGCCACATAAATTATTAAAGCAACAAAGGCATTCCTCATCTTTCCAAGTTTAACTACAAGTGTGCAGGATTCCTAACAGCACAACATGACTTGCAAAAAAATTTAAAAACTTACAGATGCTGCCAGGCTTCCATAATATTTTCCTGCTGGTGGGAAGAGAATCATCCCTCCTGATTTTTACAGACTGAGGCTCATTACTTTGATCAGTTCATGCCAGAGGTTTACAATCACCAGGGCTAATCCTAACAATTTCTTTTGCAGGACCAAGTTTGGTGTTTCCTAACTATACACAGAAACAAAAATCAGACACATTCTCTGTTGCAATCTTTCAATTTTTTTTTTTTTTCTTGGCAAGACACCAGAAATATTTTTGAGGAAGAAAATCAGGCTTTAAAAATACAACTGTAAGTCAGACTAGGCTGTATATTAAAAATAGTTTGAAAAAATAACTGCATCAAACCATGAATTTGCTTCAACCTAGAACTTGCAAAATATTGTACCTAAATTGCACAACTCATTGCTTCTGGTCACTTTTAGACTTCACAGTAGGTAAGATGCAGCCAGGAGATGACACATATGTAGAAATAATGCTATACACACCAAAATGGGATGCACTCATAAAATGTATGTGAAGAACCGTTGGTTTTCCAGTGTACCTTCCAGTACAGATTAAGGCACTCCCTAAAAATTATTTGGTCTAAACTTTAGACAGAGTATAATGAGTACAAGAAGAGAAGAAAGTAGCAGCTGTTACAAAACATAATGGATAAAATAACACAGAGCATGTATCACTCTCAGTAAGTACCTGAAGGAACTCCTATCAGCAAAAATACACATACATGGTAGAGTCTCATCTGAGGTGCCTATCAAGTCTCTAGGAACTAAGCACTCTTGATAGGTTTTATGTAATACAGAATTGGGAAAAAGAAAGAAAATGAATGAAGAAAACACTTCAGAGGCAGTGAAAATAATAATAATAAAAAAAGGCATTTCAGAGTAGCAGAACAATGGAAGAAAAGGGAAAGGGAGGGGAAAAAAAGGAATAATTATTCTAAAGCTTCCTTCTCTGTCATGGTAACTCTATTGCATTCCTTATCAACCAGAACCACATGGTCAGATTTGATTCCTTCTTCATGCACCAGGACTAAAGAATCAGAAGAATGCCACTTATTCCTCTCTGCTCACCACCACTGCTTGGATCCAGCTGGCCTCCCAAGGCCAAATCACCTTTCTCCTCCTGGAATTTATTTGCTGTTTCCCAAAGCTGTATCATACACAAGAGCCCAAGATCACCGCTTAGAATATCTTTGCTGACATTAACAGTTCTTCGATGTTTCTTGTTTTGTCTGTTCACTAATATTTTGACATAAAAGCCTGCAGTTTTGTCCTAATTGCATATGTGTACACTTAAGCCCTGGAATTTGCATTCCTGTGTGACCATTTCTATTCAGAAATTCCTTATCTCAGTAATTTGCACCAAGATGAAAGAACAAATTTTCTCAGGAGTCACTGAAGTGAATCTTAGTCAAGAGTTCCCTATATCCAACAGAACAGAAGAGCAAGCCAGTGGTGTTTTCAGGGCTCCCTTTATTAACGAGGGCCCTTCTTCCACTCTCCTTGTGGATGCTGTCCAGTTTTCTATGAGAATACACACACCATATGTCATAGCACAAAGTCCTTTTCCTGCTGACAGATACCTTGCCTCCTTCCCAGAGAGCCCCAACTCTTGCTGATATTCTATCTCCTTTTCTTTCCAAGTGTAAAACTTGGAGAAAAATGGCTGATTCTGTGTAATTGTGTTCCACTGAAAAAAAACAGAGGACACTTATTAACACTTAGAAGTTATTTCAGTGAGAAAACTGTTCCTCCTCAGAAGAGGCATTCAAAAAATGAGTGATCTAGCTTTCATTTTGGAGTAGCAAATGCATTACACGTTGTGATGACCATTTTAGCAACAGTGTGTAGCTCATCTATTACGTTATGTTTTATCTTCATTCTTATACTGACATACCATCTCTCCCATAACTGAAAAAAAAACCCTACCAAGAAGCACTAATTTACTGACCAATAGCAACTGAGCAATACCAAAATGTTCAGTCTCTCACATGAGAACACTTGCCAGAGTCTTCAGACATATGAAATACTTTCTGTAGGCTGTGATGTCTGACATAAATACACTGTCAGAGCAAGGTCATCCAAATCAAACCCAGAAATAGAGGAATGGTGGCAAAAAAAAAAATGTTAAAAACAATTACAATACACATGTTCTTTTCCCCTTAGGACAAAAGGATTCTCATTGTGTTCCTTTTTGTTATGCCAGAAATATTTAACTGATTCATGATTCGTGGTGTAAATACATTGGTCAGTTTCCGTTCCTGTTTTTTAATAGCTCATTTTATGTAACATACAGACTCATTTGAACCAAAACAGAAGTATTCTGATCACCAGCATTTCTTCATCTCTAAACCTGGACTACAATAAACTCATGTGAGAGTGGCAGGACGCATTTTCCAGAAAATATGTTTAGGAAAGTTTCAGGATGGACCGACATGAACCTCTAGTGTTGTTTGTAAACGTCACTGCTTTGCTTCAGGAGACTGAAGCAGATATTTCCACTAAAGAAAATTAAGGGAACAGACTGTTTTCTGTCTTAACGTCATCACCAAAGGGAAGTGATCTCTGAAAGGAGACAAGTGAAATCGAGGCAATGATTGAGGCACAGAGGCGATTCACCATAGAAGATAAAGATCATTCTGCTGGCAGGGCTAAATGGGGAAGCAGAGGCAACCCTCAGTGCTATCTATAGCCAGCCCTAAAGTGGGAAGAGACAGAAACAGCTGGGTTCACAAGAGGTCACACAAAAATGTCACTTCTCAGTTCCAAGTGCAGTAGTTTCACAGTGGCAGGACTGCATACTTGAACAACCCTAAAGTCAAAGACAGCTGAAGTTATGGAGTTTGGAGTTCATTTTTTTTTTTACAGACAGGCATGCTATTGCTTTTTGTATGAGGGAAAAAAAAAAAAAAAGAAAGAAAGAAAGAAAGAAAGAAAGAAAGAAAAAAAAGAACCCTAACAAACTAACAAAAAGCAAATTTTAAAATCTCAAGCATGGGTACTCATGGAAACCAAAGTTTAAACAGATCAGTAAACAAGAGAGACAATGACCTGATTTCCAGCCTTTATAAATACGGCCACACCTCACCACAATGATTTTGTGTCAGTAACTGGGGGTGATGACAGAACTTTGTAGTTCAGTAAGTGCAATGCACTCAATACATTGGAAGTAGGGTGGAACATCACTTACCAAAACTCTCTTCAAGGAGATCCATAGTAAACAGTACTTAAAAGCAGCCAGCTGGGAGCTTACCATGCAAATTAAGGCTGCAAATTAAATACAAACCTTCCACAGAATCACAAGGGTTGGAAAGGATCTCAAGGAACCGCTGAGTCCAAATCCCAGCCTGGCCAATAGCATGGCCACTCTCATTGCTCTGGTCACGAACCTTGGGCAAATAATTCATGTAGATAATTCAATAATTCAACTAGAAAAATGAGAATTATTAAATTGCCTGAGGCAGACATACCTAATGCACAGCTGTGTGGATAAACACAGGAAGGAACATAGCTTTGTTAGGGGTGTTTTTGCAGGGGCTGATAAACAGTAGTCATCAGCTAAGCTATTTCTAGCTGATGGAAGTATTCTAGCTCCTTCAGAATTAATATGGAATTCTTTGCAAAATAATTATTGCTCCTGGAGGGCCGACTTTAATATTTCTGTATTCTTATAATAATTTACTGCTCCTGAGATTACAACATTTTTTCATTCTGATGAAACAGCTCAATTGGAAGAGAAAACATTCATTTTTACAACAATTTCTCAACAGGACATGTTCTGAAAAGGTCTAAATTGCAGATATAAAAGAATGAATCTACCACAGAGATGTGGACAACAATCCAAACTTTAACTGGCAAGTGTTTGACTGTGTTGGGCACATTTCTCTCTCTCCTGGAGCATCTTTTGGTTATAAAGCACCAGGAAAGAAATCATAGCAATTATGGACATCTTCAGCCAGCTCTGATATTGGGAAAGTTTCCAAATCAGCATACTTTTTGCCAGTACAACACATAAGCATCCTGTACCCCTTTTTTGTTGGAAGTAGACCAAGAGGTCTGCTTAATGCACAACTGCATTTCAGAAATTACTGCTCCTCAGCAACAAATACTACAGGAAAACTTTGTGTGGAAATTCACAGCCAGAATGGGAGACAGCAGAACACACATCTGGCAGAACAACAGTCCTTAAATCTTTGCACATAAAATACTTAATGCTTTTTGTGCTGTGAATGGATGAGTGCTTGGGGAATAGATGAGAATAAGGAACTGGAGTTATATTAATAACAAGCTGATTAATCATCTTAACAGCCAAAAAGCTCATAACAGTAAGTAGAAATGATAGCTACACTCTGATTTTTAGCATGTGCCAGAATAATGCTGGTGCGAAGTAACAAAGTGAAAGGAGACATTGTCCTGACGAACATGTTTTACTCCTGTGTAGTGCTATTTATTCTGTATCATTAATCAAATTAGGCTCCTTCTTAACACTGAAAGGAAAAACTAAAGACAGCAAAACAAGACAAAACATAGATATTCTCCCAAGGCCAAAAAGGACAGGATTAAAAATATTCTCATCCAACCTACACATGATTAAACATTCCTCGAATGTTTGTCAGTATGAACAGAATTTCAGAAATTGCCCAACAGCTGTAATGCAAACAAAAATCATGTTTTCATCCTGAAAACACGTGTTGCAAGAGCTCACAGACCTACTTAATGTTCTGTTGATTCCTCTAAATATAGATGGCCTGCCCTGTTCTCAGACTTATCTAATGTTCACGTCTTGTTCTTTCTGCCAGATTTGACTAACCTATTTTAATTTGTATTATTGACATATACTAATGCATGCATATGTCAAATTATTTATAACATGCTCTGTCCCACATTACTGACAATTTTGAAGCAATTAAAAATTGAAACTGTTCATACTTTTATGTAAACTTATGGTCTAGATAGATATTTTAGGTCTTCTCAACCATTCATTTCTCTTCGATGAAGGGAAAGGGAAGATGAGAGGAGACTCCATTACACTAAAATTATTATCAAAGAAAAAAAAAAAAAAAGAAAAAAAGAAAAAATGTTTTCAGTAATTAAAACATACTTTTAAGTCTGGTCGGTTGGTACAGTGGCATAAGTTAGCAAACAAAACATGAAACAATTCCACTTAATAAAGCCAATAATTGTTAGGAGCAAATGTAGATTCAATGTGATGAAAAAGAAATTGACCAAAGCTAAATTGACCTGTAAACTTCCCAGCAGGAAAAATATTCAACTTACTTACATACATGTGTAAGGAAACCTCCTTTTGTTTCTTTTCATGGAATACTAGGCAATGGGAAATGAAACCATTTTCAGTAACAAGGATAGTGACTGCATCATCCTACTACACACGCATGAATAAATTTCTGTGAACAATTCTATTTTGAACACATACACTTCTGTAACAATTGCATACAGATCTAAGTAAATAAGTACAGACCGATCCACAAGATAAGGCTCCAAATCTATTGAAGCAGGCAGTGCAGCCCATATATTAACCACATTTCCAGAATCACAGAATCACACAGAATCACAGAATGGCCAGGGATGGAAGGGACCTCAAGGATCACGAATCTCCAACCCCCCTGCCACATGCAGGGCCACCAACCTCCACGTTTAATGCTAAACCAGGCTGCCCAGGGCCCCAGAGCACATGTTCTTAGTAACATGGCTCAGTATAGCATGTAGCTCTTTGGTTATGATTTATTATTGAATATCGACTTAAAAGAGGATTAGCTTTGAAACAAATGAACAAACAAAAAATATAAACACAAAGAAGATAAACTCTTTAGATACTGAGATAAGCAAGGTAAAGCGTTTAATTTAAAATATTTTGGGAACAACCTGAACTAGAGAATGACATCCTTGCTTATGTCAGTAGGTTTGAACTAGATCACCATTAAAAGTCCCTTCCCATCCAAACCATTCTCTGATTCTAGGATTTTGCTGCTTTGAACTAAATTTCGATAGGCCCACATTAACATTTGCATGCCAGGATACCAAACCCCAATCAAAACTGCCTGTCTGTGAAAAGCATGAAAGTAAGTTTGAGCACTAAGCAGAAACTACCGGTAACATAGGAAATTAATTACACTTTTCTCCAAAAACTTGTTGGATTTCCATATTTGGCCAGGATGAACAAAGTTCCCTATTCCATCCGAGCAGTTCTAGCACCGCTTCCAAATCGGGTGCAGGAAAACCTCACTTACCAGAGCTGACCACGGAGTGGTGCTATGGGAGCGAATATGGATTTATTTAGTCCTCTCAATGGCTCTGGGATACGCTGAAAAGCTTTTGTGGTGAGAAGAAAACAAACAGAAGGGAAAAAAAGAAAAAAGAAAAAAAGAAAAAAAGAAAGATTAAAAAAAAGAAAAAAGAAAAGAAGAAAAGTCAGCCTGCTTTCATGCAAATTGATGGCAGAACTAGCATCGTGGCTTCTTATGAAAAACATGTTTTCTCTTAAGCTTTTTAAGTCGGCCGGCTTTGAAAACAGTAAGATGCAAGAGCAGCCATTAGAGGATGAAGTGTCCTCAGCAAGGATCTGCACCATCACTGAAAATCATTGGGTTAAGCTGTCTGGAGAGTAACCCCATACTATATTCACATAGAAGAACAGAATCATAGAATACCCCAGATTGGAAGGGTCACATTAAGGATCATCGAGTCCAACTCCTGGTTCCACACAGGACCACCCAAAAATCAGACCATATGTAACCAAAGTTCACTCAATGCATTCACCACATTCACCTGAGCTTCAGTGTTGGCTCCGTGCTTGTGTTAGCCTAACGCACCTGCTTGACCAATACAGGCTGCAGAAGTTCATGTGGTTATAAATAAAGCCTGCTGTGAGACTGTGTGCCAGCTTCATCACTCATTAGTCATTAAAACATAAGGGAATCAAAGTATGTACACATGAGCATGCAGTAATGCTTCCTGTCTTGTAGTGTTGGCCTATAACGTCAGAGGGCTGGCAGTAGAGGCTGAACCTTCTCACCAATATCCCACTCCATGCTGTTGCTGTGGGACAGATAGCAACAGAGGGGCCGTGTGACAAAATGGAGTCTGACAAGGAAGTGCGGATGGAGCAGAGGGGTAGCACTGAATTCCTCCTCCATGCAGAAATAATTGCAGCCACTGACATTCACTGATGCCTCACTGACATTCACTGATGCCTCACTGACATTCACTGATGCCTCACTGACATTCACTGATGCCTCACTGACATTCACTGATGCCTCACTGACATTCACTGATGCCTGCTGAATGTTTGTAGACACCAACCAGTGGATGTAAGCACAGCGAGGAAGTGGTGTTGCATTTCAGCAGTGCTGTCAGTAAGAGCGGGACACCTCTGCTGGAGCAGATTTGTTACAGGCTCTGCACGCAGGCTCTGGTTCATCGCTGGTGAAAATACATAGCTAATGGTGGTGCCTATGTGACAAAGCAGCGCTTTGTAGCTGAGAATTTGCTCTACCGAATAATGTTATTGTGCTCTTTGTGTCTGTTGCAGTTTCCAGGGAAATAAGTAGGAAACACTGCTTTCGTTGCAACCCACGAGCATCACTTTCAGCAATTCTTAGAGGTACCAAACCTAAGGGCCGCGCTGCCCAAGGCGGCACTGGGATCTCCAGGCTCGCTTCAGCACCAATTGCAGCTCTTGGGTCCCGCCCCCTTCTTACGTTTTCTCCGCTGATTGGCTGTCTCTGCCCCTCCAGCGCGCAATTGGCGGCCGGACTGGTCGCCATGGTGAGAGAGGACGCCGTGCGGCCCCGCAGCGCCCGCCATCATGGCTGCCTACCGGCCCGGGGTGCTCATGGGCAACTGGAAGGAGGAGGCGTGCCTGGAGGAGGTGGGCGAGCAGCGGGGCTCCGCTCCAACCTCCGGGAGCCTCGCCTGCCTCTTCTCCTCGTGGAGCTTCCCCTAGTTCTGTTGTAAGCCGACGTTGCAGGGCCGGCTAACGCCGTGTTCCCTCTTCTCAAACAGGAGCGCCTGAGGGACTTCATGCAGAAGAGAGAACGGGGAGAACTTCTAACGCAGAAAATCAACAGACTGAAGGATAACCTTTTAAAGAAGGTCATTTTTAAAGGTTTCGTCAGTCCTTCGCGACCCAGCAGGGAACAGCAGAAGCTGTTTGTCAGCATTCCCAACGCTAGCATTTGATATCTAAAGCACCCCTGATGCCAAATTCGGATAACTCAGTACAAAATGCGGTGTGTTTTGGCTTAGGTGCAGCTGTCGGTGTCTAAGGATGGATTCGTTTGCTTTGGAGACACGGTGATGCTCCTGAGCCCGGGCAAGGAGCCCTCAGTGCAGCGTGATGTTGAGGCACACGGTGAGCTGACGCTGGCAGTTAACCTGGAGGAGGTGTCCATCTATTCGGCTGTGGCTCTGCATGCACCCTGCACACTGAGTGCCATCACCACCACCAGCCCTGTGGGAAGGAACACGTTCTGTATTTTAAGGTACGGTAACTTCGTTCTTCATATGAGAGCGGTGAGGTGCTGGAACAGGCTGCCCACGGAGGTTGTGGTCCAAGGCCAGGTTGGATGGGGCCCTGGGCAGCCTGGTCTGGTTTTAGATATGGAGGTTGGCAGCCCTGCCTGCGGTGTGGAGGTTAAAGCTTGATGATCCTTGAGGTCCCTTCCAACCCAAGCCATTCTATGATTCTTTTCCATAGTTTCATAGGTTTTCAGTGACGTTAGCTTTTGGTATCTTATTCTGAGAGATGTGCAATGAATTTTGCTAAAATACAAAAGAGTTTGAGTAAGATTAAATTATTTAAGAAAGACTCTAAGTCTTATGTAGTAATGTAGTATTGAGTACTACTAAGTATTACTAAGTATTATGTAGTAATATGCTATGCATATTACTGTGAATAACTTCAAGGAAGTTTAAATCAGCACAGAACTGGTGTGAAAGCAGAATATCAGTAATACTATTTGTTCTTGTGCAATTAATGTCTCTGAAGCAGAAATTTGAGTCACAGTGGACAGTGCTTCAGTTGTCCTAGAAAAGCCCTCTCCATCAAACAGAGTGTTGTCTCTCAAGGACACATTTAACTCCAGCTGCTTGTGGGAGAAGTAACAGAACAAGTCCCTGCTCAACAGTGGAAGGCTCTTCCTTAGTGCATGTATTTAAGTATAACAACAGTGCACAAGTGTACAAACTAATCCTGACTGATCAAAATGCTTTGGGTTAGACACAGTAAACAATTTTGAAGCCAATTTAGGTCTTCTAGAAATGCAACCACAGTATTTTTGCTCAGCATCTGTCTGATCCTTGAATCACTGACACCAAACACTTCCAGGGCTCTCATTAACCAACCACAGGTTTTATCAGCTATGTAAGTTACTCTGAATGTACTTAGAACAGCCTGGCATTTAATTCAGTGATCCTTTAATTTAAAATACAAGAATTGTTCTGAAAATACAGATATATCAGCATGTACATTGATGTGATAAACCTGATTACTAAATATCAACATGTGATCAACACCGTCTGATGTTAAGCAACAGGCAGTGTTCTGCTTTCAGTCCCTGATTTTTCAGGTGCTTATAATTAAGTGTATTCAGAAAAGTAATTTGTGAAATATCATTTCAGTAAACAAGAACTTAAAATTCTAGAAAATCTGATATATTTGAATTTCTTGTTGTTCTCTTTACATTTTTAACAGCGTTGATGGAGAATCAGTGGGTGAACCTGTTAAATTTGGGCAAAAGTTTGGTCTTGGAACAACAGGAGGGTTTTCTGATCCAATGGTAAGGGAACAAAGTTGCAAATGGCAATTGATGGCATGTACTGATAGTGTGCATTTAGGTACTATATATTTCAAATTGCACAGTGGTGCAGTGTCTTAGCTTTACAGAACAGATTCAGAATCATCTGCAAATCCAAATATATAATATATATTTGGAAAGTTTATGGGACTTGTCTGAGATCAGTTGTGCAGTCCAAGGGGACAGTGACCCAGAATGATAGGTAATGCAGATTTTAAACAAGGAAAAAGAAAAAAAATCCAAGAAGAAAATTTCGTTTCTTGTGAAGAAAAAATACAGTCTGTGTATGAAGAAACAAATCAGGGGGAGATTTCTATTAAATGTGAATGTTGTTTCCCTTTGCAAGTCAGAAGGAAAGCATCAGAAATTTATTTTGATGCTCAAAATAAATCACATCAACTATGATAACATTTTCCCTCTCAACTGTCACTTGGATCTGAAGGAGTCTTTGGAACATAAAATCAATTTTCAGTTAATATTCACTGGTCTACTTCATGAATTTATTGACATTTTAGAACCTATTGTAGTGTTTTGAAATGCGTAGCTGTAGCTTGGCAGACTGGTCAGAAGCAAAGGGAATTTTTTGTGCTGGTTTTTCTTTTTTAAATTACATGTCTTTTTCCTTCTATATTTATGCATCCTTCATGTATATTTCAATCTACAGTTATATCTAGCAAGTGACCATAAGTCATTTATGAGGTTTGCCAAAAAATCTTACCTTCAGCAAGTATTTTTGACAGATGAGCTTTCCTATTTGACGTGCTGGCAAGCAACCTTCTTGGATCCACAACTGCGTCTTGAATATGAAGGATTTCCCATTCCTGTAAGTCATTAAAATGGAAATAAAAAGTATTGAGTATTTAATTGTCGAAGTAGGCTGAAACAGAACCATGTATCAAGCTTTATCTTTTACATTTGAAGACTATGGTGTTCACATTCCTTCCCCTATCATTTATTTCCATTGTAAACATCATAACTGTGCTGCAAACACTGGTTAAATTCATTCTTTTTTTCCATTAGACATCTTTTACATCCATCTACCTGCAGAAGCAGGTGGGAGTATGCTGCTTAATGTATCAGTATCTGGGAATAACTTGGCTTCACACAGAGGGAACTGATCCTCTAACCTACTTGTAACCTACTGCAGGGAACCTGCTTTATCAGGAGGGTTAAACTGGATGATTTCCAGAGGTCCTTTCCAACCCTTATGATTCTGTGAATCAAGGCATTGGAAAAAATGGGTGCTTTTGCAAATATGTTTCTTTAAGTTGAAGCAGCTGCAGTATTTTCCTATTCCACATAACAAGCAGGCTTCCTGAAGTGCTGGGTAAATAACAAAATATCATGGATATAATCATTCTGAGAACTGACAGTACAAAATATCTCACTATCAATCTGCAGCACTCTGAGACTGATATACAGCCATGCGTACTTCTATTCAGTACTAATTAAAGCATTCACCTTAAATAAGTGTTGTTAGTTTAAAATATCTATCAAGTGTATTTTTGTGTGTGTGCATGTATTTTGTTTTGTTTGTGTTTCCTTTTCTTTTTCCCAGGCAAACTCTAAACTGATTATTACTCATTGCCATACTAATAGAAGTTTAGCTGTTCCAAGGAATTTTTGGACAAGGTGAGAATAATTTATAGCTGGCAGTGATATGCTTAATGAGATAACAGCTCAGGGCATCCAGAATCACTGATTAAAAGTAAAATAATTGCTTCAGGAGCACACTGAGGAAATGGCAAAGAATGCAGGATGCACATTCTTCTTTTCCCTCTTTAAATTCTTGTGTTCTGTTGTGATGCTGCAAGCAAACATCTCTGTCTTACTTTTTTCTTTCCTTTTTTTTTCCCTTTATATTATCACATCATGCTCCCAGGCTTCTGTAGTCTTGGTAGTTCTCCCTTTGAATATCCTGAACAATTATATGTATATATATATATTTATGTATATATATATTTTAAGGAAAAATTGGTATGTGAAGAACTCAATAGAGACGCACCACACAAAACTATATTTCTTATATCCATATGAATCCCATAACAAATTAATGTTAATTCAACAATTTGACTTAACATGCATGTACTGAAATAATGTCGATTAAGTATCATTAAGGAGTACACCATTTGCTTCTCATTACATTTCAGGTTAAATATTACTGTGAACTTTGTATCAGTTTTTTGAGGATGAAAAAGTTCTCTAAGGCTGAAAGGTTGCCATGGTTTTTAAGTAGCCAGAGTCATCTTCATGAGCAAACCTTCAACATCTTACAGCTAATGCAGGCTTGCTGAATGCACACAAACTCATTCTACACCCTGCCTCCCCGCCCTTTTCTTTGACTTTGCAGGTCTTATTTTGGAAGGGAATATGAAGTAATTTGTCACACTTACCTGGACTCCCATCGAGTTGAAGAAGACAAGAATTACTGGGTAATAGTTACAGGAAATCCTGGTGACGAGGGTGGTACAATGCTCCATAGACCTGAACCTCAGCCAGGAGGAAAAGGAAAGAACGAGTTTCATGAAGAGACAACGTAAAAATCCCAGATTCCAACTGACAGAGATTGCTTAGATTCTGATTCTTATTTTTCTGATTTTCACATTTTAGCATTTGAAATGTTTATTTTAAAAAGAGATATGGAAACCTGCCATAAAAAATTTAATATAATCTCATTAATTCATCATATGTGGATGGCAAAAGGATTACTTATACACATTCATGCACAACATCAAAAAGCTGATGAATCAAGAAAAGCTCATTTTCCTACTTGCACATTCCCTGGTGGCAAAAGAAGTTAGAACATATTGAATTGAATTGCACTCAATTACTGGCCTTCTGGGCGTTTTTAACCAATGCTTCCTAACCCAAATCAGGGTCACAGTTTTGAAAAGAGTGAGCATACATTTTCCAAAACAGTAAAGACCAAACTTATGCAAGCTATCATGTGATGCTTTGACATCTAAAGATTGGTGGAAAGAAATTAGGTGGTTGAATTTGTTCCACACTCTATCATGAGAAAGGGGAAAGGACTACCTGCACTGCTGGAAAATGAACAGGATTGAATCAACAATTCCTGATGCTCTAACACGATTTTAATCTAATACAATTTTAAAACCACAGATTTTTCAGATTTATATCACTTTTCTTTTTTCTTTTGCAACTTTTTTTTTTTTTTTTAACACTTCTTGATATAGTCCACACGATGGCACCACATTCTTTTAAACACTGTGATTATTTCCAGCAGGATTATTCCTACATGTGTTAAAACAACCTGAATCATTTACATTCCATTGACTCCCTGATACAATGCCACTGAAGAACCAGAATGAATCAAGCTCAAATTCTGGGCTCTGAGGTGTGAGTGATGTTCTGTTGTCTTTTTAGAAAATAAAATCAGTTTAAGCAACAAATGTAGACACAATAATGTACAACATTGTGCATTGTGTGCTATCAATTTCTTAAACAAAACTGATTGGAATATTAATTTGTAACCAAAACATACTGAAGTATCTTTAGGAACTTTTCAGTTTCTCTGTAAAGACAGGAAACGTGATGTGCAGTAAATGATGGATATTTTTATAGTGACACTGTTACTACTTACCTCAGCTTACAGAGGTTAAGATTCCACACATTTTGATAATAGACTGACATAATTCTACGTTGATTTTGTAGGCAGTAAACTAGAAAAACACAGGCTGCATGAATACACTGCAGCATTTCCAATTTGACAGTTGTGGGACATTTATATTAAAACCTGTGATTAGCCATAAAAGACTGAATATTAACAGAATTTAAACATTCCAGTGACTGCCACTTAGAGACACAGTGGGGTCTAATTGATAGGGTGATGGAGATCTGAACCATGTCACTGTACAAACTAAGGATGCGTGTTATATTTTGATTGTCCCAGTTTTGCAACCCAAGAACTATGGACAGTGATGCTCGCCTCCTTTGTAAAGCACTGTGACATATACCAACAAAAAGCAAAATCATGCATTAGGGAAGCTTTAATGCTTCTTCCAAATTAGACCCAATGAGGATAGATCTACAGTGTACATTGTGGGCAGATAAAACTCACGTTCAGGCAGCTCAAAAGCTGTTAGCATGAAGTTGATCCTGAGCCATTAGTTCCTGTTGAGAGGCAGGGTGCATTATTTCAGATTTAGTGCTGTGCTAATATAGCATTGTGGAGGTGCAGGGAGAATTCACATCTGTATGTTTTGCTGTATGGATGCATGCTAGCATCCATAATGTTGAAATAAAGAAGAGGTAGAGCACTGAGAGAGTCAACAAAGACAGTTAACTGATACAGGGATAACACTGGAAAATAAAAATCCACTATCCATCTGCCTTTTCACTTCCCCTGCTCTTTTGCACATTCACTCCACTCACATTTCTCATCACATCACTTCTCCTCTGCCATGTCATATTGTTCAACCTTACTGATTTGCAATGGCTATGATGTCCTCTCGTAGCACCCAGACCAAGACCCCACTCTCTCACTCTACACCCATCAGTACCTTTAGAGGCTGCTTTTCTATTTAGTGAGGTACTGTTTTGGCTCAGCTGGCTCGTCAGAGGAGGAAGCCACGTGCAGGCTTTGTAACTGGATAAAACATCTGAAGGGAAAAAAAAAAAAGACTATTAAAATTAGAAATTCCACACAGCAGTGGAAGAAAATATCCAAGCACTGGAAACTTGGGTGGAGTTGACAGGTGAGAGGGTGATTTTGATAACATCTGTGCCCACTCACCCTAAATTAATATTGCACAACCTCTGCAATTTGGAGTGGGGGAAACATGCTTCTAAAATCTTCTTTAAAAACACTTAGATATACGAAAACTCAGCTAGGAAGGCCACAAAAGAAAAGACATCAAATACAGGTGGAACTTAAGAAATCTTTGTGTCATTTTGTCAGCTCTATTCTCAAAAGTTATAGGCTTTGGCCCTGGTGTTCCCCTCCCCCTCGACTTCTATTTTTTCATCAGCCTTATGTATGGAGGGTCTGTGATGAGTTTACACCTTTTTCTTCTTCTTCTTTTTTTACTTCTTTTGGTTGGTAGGCTGGCACAAGGCAGCACCTTTAGTACAAGAGAACAAAACATCAGTGCTGTGCTAGAAAGCATTGCCAGATAGATATCTGATTAGATTAGGTAGCTCTCAAGATGCTTCCATGCTTTTGTCCAGGAGGATTCAAAGTGCAACAGAATAGGCACAAACATTAGAAAATGCCTGATGACATTAATACCCACATTTGCTGATGAAATTAATTCATACCCTTACATCTCTGCTGTATGTTTATATGAAAAACTCAGAGAGCTCATTTCCCAACATCTGCTAAGCGCTGCCTTGTGTGGTACGTCAAAACAAAATGAAACAGACCATCCAGTTACAGGCCAGCTAGTATATATGTTTCTATAATGCTAGTCTTGTTTTAATTATAGGTTCCTTGGGGCAGGGACCGTATCTTCATCTTTTTTCCAAATACGAACAACTAAGGCAGAGACATTCACTATGCAATAGCCTAAAGCTGTTATTAAAAGTGGTTGAACGATGACAGGAAATTGAAGTAGACCTGGTGCAAATAACCAGAGATACAGGCACATGAAATCTACGCATAAAACAGCACCAAGTAGTAAACTCTCGGTGTGGGGTACAAAGATGCAGCTGCTCAAGTGAGTCTGACGTTAATGGGAGTTGCTAGGAGAAGAGCCCACAAACCACAGCGCTGTCCCTGTGGGTCTGACAAACCCACGTTGGGAAATAAGAATTATATGTGCCAGTATTTATTTTTCTATATATATTTAGTTATTTAATTATATGGCGTACCAAATAAAAATAACTAACCAGCTTTTAGCTTAAGTCCAGAAGTGGCACCAGTCCTGAGAAACTGAAGTGCTGTTTCTGTGTCTTGTTTGTGTTAAAACTGTTAGCACTTAGGTGATGTATGCCTGTGAAGATCTCCATCTGACTATGAAAAACCCCTTTCAATAATGGCACGTAGCTGTTTCTGAGAATATTTCAAGTAGAACGTATAAAACCGTTCCATCCCAAGCAGAATGAAGGTGAGAAACTGGGAAATAAGCAAAGGTCTGAAAAAAAGCTGGAGTTACCTTTTTTTATAAGCAATATTTTAATAAAGCTTAAAATTTCTAAAATGCTATCTAGCATGGATTATTATTATTGTTTATAAAAAATGAAACACAGCAGTTTGTGAAATCCACATTGGATAGCAATTTCTATCCTTCCTCCCTGGTTTTTAACCATTCCTCTCTTGCCTGGGCTTTCTGTCTCTTCTGTGTCCTGAAGAAACAACCGAGCAGTTGTTTGGGGAAAAGTTTAAGGTTCATCAGACTTTCCGGTCTTTTTGCTGACAATTTTGGCAGCACCAGTTCAGCCAGAACACCCAAGATGTATTATAGTCTTGCAAGCAGCCAGTGAATTTAACTGAACGTGAAAATAATCATATTTTGCATATAAATGTATATACATACATGTATATGTATACATGGATTTATAAAAATAGAAATGAATTAGCATTATATACAAAAACCCATACTGAATACTTTAAAGCTGACACAGCAATAGCACGTAGCTCAGTGCGTGAAAGAGACCTATCTCTCTTCAGCTAAAAATATTAACTGGTTTCTTTTGAAACTACCTGAAATAATTGGTTCTTTCAGTACAATTTTGAGTGGTCATGGATATATTAATATTCAAGCCTGCTTATAAATGACTTCACATCATTTATTAATCCAGAATAACGTTCTTGCTACACTTTATGCTTCTACCTTGTCCCCTTTTTTCCCATCCCTTTCCCCTTTGTGCTTGCTGCACAAATCCAGCTGACCTCAGGTTCTACTTGTGGCTGAGAAGCTGCCCAGAGACAGGCCAGTGTACGAGGTTGAGCTCTTTGTTCCTCCTTAACCAGTCTCTTCAGAACATGTTGACACCTTGAGTAGACAGTCTGTGTGCTCACTAATTCATAATTACAACAAAAGTGACCTTTAATCTTAGTGGCTTAAGTTCCATGATAAAGCCCTAATATATTTGTTGTGTTTTCTGAATTTGCTGCCAGTAGGGCAGACAAAATTTGTTCTTCAAAACTTTGTTATTAAAATGCCAACTTTGGATCAAACATGGAATTCTAGCAAGACTGACCATATTGAAAAGCAACAGTTATAGCCAATAGAATATTTTGGACTTGAAATAAAAAATCAGGACCTTATTTTCTTTTTTTTCCCACCTCTTCTGGCATTGGTAGAGTGGTTTTTCTGGAGCCCCAAGCAGGTACAGTAGAATCCATCAGCACTCAAATTCTTTCACAGAATGGACAATTTGAAAAAGAACTAAAGACCATGTCTCAACGTGTTGTCTGGAGAGGGGAAGCCAAGCAGGATAAAATGGGAGATTGGGGAATAAAACTGGAAACAACAGTTAACCTGAGCCTAAAAAGCTCTTGAAGAAAGTGGCCAGCTGTAACATCTTCAGTGAGCCCAGAGATGAGCAACAGAGGGTGAGGCAGTCACCCAGAGAATAGAGCTGCATGGCTTAACAAGTTCATTCTTATACCTGATGAACCTTAAACTTTTCCCCAAACAACTGCTTGGTTGTTACTTCAGGATATAGAAGAGACAGAAATAAAATAATAAACCATAATAAAATAATAAACCTTAAATCTTACAAAAAACAAGGATGGACTAGTATTCCACATGCATGGTAAATTGACAGATCTCAGGCAACGCACTGTAAGTGCCTTTGGTTTTGTGGCACCATCTTGGATTGTCGATCACAGTAGATGAAGAATAAAGAGACTATCAAAGGCCAAGAGTCCTCTACATTGGATCACTGAATCTACAGTCACTCTTTCAAGCAAATTGAAAACCCCTTCCATTTCCCCAACTAATATAGGTAACAGTATTCTATTCCACACTTGGTCATACCTATGTCATGCACATTTTCACCTCTCATTTACCATATCTAGGCATGAGTGTTCCTGTCTGATAAGTGGGCATAATTCTTCCCTAAAGAAGATACTGGAAACAGCTTTGTGGATGTTTTGTAGGTGCTTATAAGAACACCACAGAAATACTGCCAAGAAAATGTTCATAAATGTCCTGCAATTCTAAAATGTACTGTAAAAGATTTCTGCATATATATGCTGTCAGATCACACCAAATTTTGCATGCTTAATTAACAACAAAATTGCTAACTTCCATCATGACAAAAGTTCTTTCAATCAGTTTTCTTTTCCCCACATTCTTTTTTCATACACAAATAACTACTTGTTTAAAAGCAATTCAGAGCGCTCTTTCAATAATTGCAGTACATGACCTCCTGCAGAGCACAGCTTATTGTTCTCACTGCTCATTGAGAATTTTGATGCTTTCAGAAGTTCTTGGATTTCAATGTTTTCCTCTGTCCCATGCTAATTAATATCTAACTGTGCATATCAACTGGTAGTGCCATGTTAGGCGGTTATGGAATTTTGTCCTGAAGTGCTTTAAACAGTATCACACTTTGGGACTTGTGAATGGTTTCTACTGAACACCAGACTTAACACAGAATTCAGAAACACCAACACAAATTCCTGCTTCCTATGAAATTAGCTTAACAAGGATTTGGGGAATAACCATTTCATCTAAGCGACCATGTCTGAAAACAGAACATTCATTCATCACAAAAAGAAAAAAGGCAATGTTGGTTTCTAGCAGCCACTGGCCCTGTTACACAGCACAGCTGTTAGCTGTTTGGTTTCAGAAGTGTTACGTACAAGTGGTGAAGGTTTTTTGGTCAGCCCACGTAGCATATAGCAATTATCGGTTTTCTATAATAATGCAAGTTTTGCATTGTAAAGAAAGATGTTGTCAGAATTGGTATAAATACAGAATAATGATTTATGTTTCAAGTTATTCTACAACGCAGAACATCTAAATGTGCTGAGGTAGGGCAATTTTTCTAAAGGAACACTGTAATTACTGAGGACAATTCTCCTGCGTAAATGCCATGAAAGGAGCATTCATCAGGCGGAGTTTTCATGCCTGCAATGAACAGCACTATTGGCCACGACATGCTTCCTGAGGGTGGGAAAGTGAAGGTGAAACTGAACTGGTAGTGAAAGAGTTCTTAAAGAATATAGAAAACTTATCCATGAAACCAAAACTACAGAGAACAAGAACAAACGAAAGCTGTTTGGGATGATTTTTAAATTTGTAGGGCTATCTGGGGAGAATCTAAGAGAACATTAAGCTTTTGCAGGTGAACAGATATTATTTTCTCCACAGAAATAAACAATAAAGAGTCATATTTCCAAGTTAATGGTCAAATAAAGCTATAGTTATATAATAGTTCTATTCTTCACTGACTATCTGTGAAGTTTTGTGTTGATAATTTTCTCCCTTGTTGATCTAAGTTAAAAATGTTCACTTGAAAGAATGCTTTCAAGTAAATAAATCTTTGAAACAGTTAAATATAGTTTGAACATACAGTTCCCATTACTGCAAACAGATCTTGATAAGGTAAAGCCATTGGTCATGGAATACAAAGCGTTGGGTTTAAAGGCTGTGAATTCGTTGTCTATGTCACGTTTGCACTTTGAGAGCAATCAGGGCATCACCTTGGGAGTTATCATCAATAGCTTCACTTGGGGGAAAGAAAACAAACCATTAAGGTGGTAAATCTATTTTACCCAATTTTACCAATTGTTACATTACATTCTTCCAATCCAGAAAGACATTAATGTAACATATGAATGAATGGGCATGCTTTTGAGAAAAAAACAACTGAATAGAAACATAGCTTCTCAAACTGGTTACAAGAATATTATCTGCTGAAATAAAGCCAGCTGCCATGCCCCAAACAGTTCATCTGCTGTGGTAAATTGCACAGAGCAGAATAAACATTCCAGAATGCTTTAATTAGCTTAACTATGAACAGCTTTTTGAAAACTGTACTTCTGATTCAGCTGGACACAGAGCAGCTCTTCTAAAGCTTTATTCAGCAGCTCAGCTGTTCACTCTTGGTGCTTTTTAGCACAACACATCCATTTCCCAGATTGCATCCACAGCAAGGGTGGATGGCCTGGTGCACACTAAGGACTGCATCCTCCAGGTTCTCTCCTATTCTCATTTCCATTTGCTAGAGCAGTCTGAGACCTACACAAGCTCTTTCCTCAGTGTCAAAGCAGCAAGAAAAAGCAATACTTAAAAAATAAAAAAAATAAGGGCCTGGGAAACAAGATGGCAGCAGAAATTTTGTGTAGGTAAGCGTGAAGTAATGTGCAATGAAAGGAACAACTTGAACTATTCATATACACTAATGGTTTGCAAAATCACTCAAGAAAAGATCTAGGCGTTACAGTGGACAGCTTAATGGAAACTTCTGCTCAGTGCACAGCAGTGGTCAAAAAAAGCAAACAAGATGTCAGGCTGTATTAAGGATGAATTGAAGAATAATGCTGGAAATAATAACAATACCATCAAATACATCAATAACATATTCTCCATTTTATGAGTAGCTTATTTTGCTTTTGTTCTATGAAAAGAAATACCTAACACAGGAAAAAGGGAATTAAAAGGGATTTAAAGGCAGAAATAAACATCTACAAAATGAAAGATTTTTAACAGTGTCAGAATTGTGACATCACTCAGATCATCCTTCTCTAAACAACTTACCTGCTTCTCAGTTCACCAATTTGTAAATAAGGACAGACGAAAGCACTTACTGTTGTCATATCTATAGAGACGAATCGATGAAAAGCAATGCACAGAATGGCCTCTTTTGGGCACAAAGATATCATTTGCTTCTTATTCCCAACACAAAAGGGTCAGTTCTTCTCTGCTCTCCCATGAACTCAATACAAGGCCCAACCCAGCACCGCTTCTCATCTCGTTCACACTCAGCTGCTGCTGTACCCATCACCTTCTATTCAAACTTAACCTACATCCCCAAGCCCAGCCCAGCACCTTAACCAAAATCCTTCCCCTTTTCACCCCTTACGTCTCTCCTTGCCTCACACCCAAACCTACCACACCTGGCACACCCTCTGCTGCTCCTACCATCTCTCACCAATTACCCCACTGCTCCCAACATGGCTTTATGACACATTTTCCCTCTCTGCAGGCACAGCTCATCACCCTACCTCCCTCAGCTCTGCTGTCACTATGATCAGCACTGCTGGCCATCCATCAACAACCTCCCTTGCAGTACCTACGCAGCAGGCAGCTGCTCCATGCTCTGCAGACCACTGACAGATGGGCACGATGTGCTGAACATTGTTGCTTACTACTGACAGTAAACTAGAAAAAATAAAACCAGAGGTTAACTTACAGCAGAAGAACCCTTCCATACACACACCATCCATTCTCAATGCATACATTGTTTAGGTATGAATTAAAACAGAAGTATCTCTCCTAATGGCCTGATGTGACAGGTTGAATGCTGTCCTGTGAATTATGGACATTATATACCTCAACCTCTGTGGTTCCTAGGGTAGAGTGCTTGCTGAACATAGATGTCAGATTTGGTAAATTTAACATTGTTTAGTCTGAGTATAAGTGAGGAAAATGGGAAACTCATCTGCCCAGCAGCAGGAGGGTGTGGGGTGAGGCAGTGTTTTTTTCTGCAGAGTATTTTTATGACTGGGCTCTTGAGAGCCTGAGATGTCAGTAGGTCCCTGGGCTGTGAAACCAGCAAGGGAAAATATGAACTGATGCAGTTTTATATAACTTACAAATGCATTTAGCATTTTCTGTGACAGAGAGATGGCAGTCAGAAAATTTAACTGTTTCCTTTGTGAACTTTATTTTGTTTATCTGGAAGCTTGCTCTGTGTCAGCAGAATTGGCAGCCGTCTCATCCAGAGCAGCAGCAGGGCATTTTCCCACATATTAAAATAAATTCTAATTTCAAGAAAAAGGGAAGAGAAAAAAAAAAAAAAAAAAAAAAAAAAGAAAGTTATGCCGTGAAATGGCATTATTACCTCTAACAAAAAGCATATGGAATAGTAGCTTGCACATAGGTCTGGGAGCCAGGAATAAATCAGTGCTAGTCTAGACATGCTGATTCCAGCTGTGGTCCTGAAACAAGCTGTTAGTGCTAGAATTTGATTAAGTCTAATGCCCATCTGGATGATGAATGAAGGCAGAATAACACTGTCCCATCAGAGCTGTGCTAGAGGTTCTCGTATTGTGGCTGAGACACAAGGAAACAAGGGCTACCCATTGCATTTTGATTTCTCCCAGCAACTGACTGAGTCCACAGCCAATATTAAAAATCAGCTTGGTGTGTCCTATGGAACAGTGGCTTATCATATGGATCTCCCCAGTATAGGCAATGTAGCAGAGGAGATGTCTTTATTTAGTCTTGGTCCCCACTTCTAATTTAGTACGGCCCCCAGTCACGGTCCCTCTTGTGCTTTCTCCACAGTGACTATAACATTTAATTAACTCATATTTATATGCACTCAGAAGATGGAAAACTCTATATACTATGTATTTAAGGTAATTACCTCACAAAAAGACATAAATTAACACTGACTAGTGATGTAATTTCAGAACACAGATCACTGGCAGGGACTTAAGAACCCCCACAAACACACCTCCTCCGTCCTGCCCTTCTCCCTCTGCCTCCTCCCCTACCCCAAAAAAGTGAACCCCTCCCCAAAGCACTCCGATACAAAAACCATTTGCACCTCCTTTCCTATTATCCTCTTTTCAAGAGGCAAAAGTGCCCTGCTTTATCTTTTCTTTAGCTTAATTTCTGTCATCCTGGGACAAAACCATTTGCTCCACTACACAGACTTTATTCACCCAAGACCAAGTTCCCCAAGCCCTTGCAGAGCTTATGAAAGGCGTTTTCACTCACTTGGGTTAAATGAACACTGTGTATTTTCTTTCTTCTTCCCCCCTCTGCCCCCCTTTCTTTTTGGGCTAAGAGTAATAAATGAATCATTTCAACTTTGGGCAAGGAGTTTAGGTGTTGTATTTGTACCATGCAACTACATAAACACAGAACGAGCCAGTCAACCAATGAATGGCAGGAATTAGAGGTATTGAGATGATCTAAAACATTTTAACACATTTTTCCATATATTAGCCTTTGGAGTAGTTGTGTTTTGCTTTCTTACAACAGACACAAGTCAGTGAAGTCCAAAAGGAAAATCTGAGGTTTTACATTTCTGTTTGTGGTACAGGAAAAGGGTTACGATCTCAGTGGTTGATTCAGTGAAATAACATCTCTTTTATACACATCTGCCTCGCAAGTAGGGCGGTAGTTGGAAATACCCAATCTAAAGCATTAAAGATTTGCTGGCAAATAGCAAGGCATTTTCTGCTAAGGAAAAATTGTTATATTGAGTAGTCACTTTGAGTGTTCAGGAGCTACAGTCAAATATCCAAACAGTGTGGAGTTGCAGTGCATTTATTATTTTGTCAAGTGTTCAACACGCCGGGAGCTGACTCTGCTGTGTATTCCATGCCTAAGAGGGGATGATAATAATGAACCTAAGTGAGAAGATACTTGGCAATGGTAAGTGATATTTTCTTATCGAATTCTTTGGGCATAATACAGTCAACCGTTTTTACATGTCAGTACGTATCATTTTCAACTTAAATTCAGGAATTTAAACGAGGAGAGTAATCAGATAAGATATAAAAGCAGGAGTGTTTCACAAACTGTATTTTTGCCTTTCTATCCGTTGTCATGGGTGTTTTGTTTTTAAGTTATGTGAAAAATTGGAAGGAAGTTGTTGAATGATCAGCCTTAGTGCTTAAAAGAGAGATGCTGTGCATGGAAGTATCTTAGTTCAGGACACATTCACTTTGCTGTATAATATTTCTCCTATTTCTCCTGACACACATAAAATCAGCAGACTGTACAAGGGAATTTTGTGAGCTTGCAGCTTCCTGCAGTTCTTAAGGCCTCTCTAAACTTGCTGTATTTGAGGCAGACAAAAAACAAAAGCATAAATCAAGCGATTCATTACTCAAATGCATTTAAATCTTCAATTCTCTCTCAATAGCAATTAATCTCCATTAAAAAAAAAAAAAAGAAAAAGGAATTCATTTTGAAGCAGGATGTAAAAAAGAGGATATGTAATTTTTTTTTTTGGCTTTTGCTAAAGCTCATCATTTTTCAGAACTGTTTCTAACCTTTCTGCTCATTTCAAGAGCTCTGTAGCTGCAGGCAGTACTCTTCAAATCTTCTATTTTTTTTAAAGAAGCAATGCAGAAAAACACATTTCCACAAGAACTGGACAGGGGCACAACGTAATCCTCTGAAAACACACACACATTTCCAATCCGTTTTAGAATTCAATATTAATATAATTAGTGTTTCAAAACATACTTCCAAACAAGACATCCAATTGCACTATTTACTCAAATCTCCGTATGAACCAGCCTGTGCAGGAAATCAGTAAATTAGCCCAGAGTCTCAGCCTCAAAGGAGATGCATATTTGTTTAGTCATATGCTATAAATAACGCCTGTAGTCTCGGGACTTTGCCAACATTATTAATGCAGTGTTCACTTAATGGTCTCCTTTATTATGGACCTCATTAGTAGCTGATTCATGCAGCATGAGCCTACAGAAAAAACATGCAGGCTGGTGTAACACACCGACACTGGTGATGTATGTCTGTACAGCCACTGTAACCTCATTTCTGTGCAGCTGGCATGCTCAGAACCAAGCACACACCTCCTGGCCTGCAGCCCCTGGGGAGATGCAGTCAGCTGTTATGTTTCCAGAATTATCATATAGAATGAATTTTGTATGCAATATATTCTGCATAATGAGATGGATTGGTACAGGACATCCTTACTTGACAGAAACAAATACTTGTTTTCTAAGAGTTGTTTTATTGTCTAATTAAAAGAGTACAATTTAATTATCTTACAGTACTTTTTATCCCTTCCCATCCAAGAAAGAAGGTGATTGCCACAACTCGTTTCAACAGATAGGGATCAAGAAGAGGAGGGGAAGTAAACTTATCCAGTGTCCAATATTCAGGTCAATATCAGAGCTAGAAGATCTCCACTATAGTGCTCCGTCAAAAACTGAGCTGTGGCAGAGTGTGACCACTTTATGGAGTAAGTGGAGTGTGTTAGACATGGTTGATGAGGTTCACTTATACATACTTTAAGCAACTGACAAAGATTAATGGGGAGCTCAAACTGATATTGACAAAACCTTAACATCTTTTTGTCTATTTTACACATAAAGGTCTTTCATTTTGGCCATAAACAGGGGTCCTCTCCTTCCCCCCCTTCAAAAAAAAAAAAAACAAACCCTCAAACCAACAAAAACATGCAAACAAAAAAAAAAAACAACAAACCCAAACCTTAGAAACTCCTCTTTTTTATAAGTAACCCCCTGTATAATCAATGGATATCAAGATGTTACAATATAATCAAGAAAGTTAGGCAAAGTGGACAATGATAACAAAAGCAAATAAAATGGGAGGCTTACCCTTCAGCTGGGCTCACCACAAAACACCAATAGAGGCGATCTCTAGAAGAGATCCTTCCCCACTGGTAGCCAACTCTTAAATAGGTCTAGGATGGGAGGGAGCCAGGCTCCACCCCTTCCAGCAGCACAGGTGAATTGCCTTCACCTGTGCTCCTCTGGCTGGCTCATGGCTCACCTCAGGTGATTAATCAGAGGTTCAGGCCATGACTCAGTAGTTCCCACACACCCCCCCAAATCTGGATATTCTTATCCCTCTAATTCTTACTTGAGTTGTATCTTTGAAGGTCCACTTCCCAAACTGAATGACAGTATTTATCACCAGATTAGAAGATGTTGAAGAAAAAGGAAAGGGAACCAAGCTAGAAATCTTGGGTTCCGGGTTGTGTGGTTGACTTGGAACATGATGTTGGGCAATTATTTGGGACTGAAATTCCAGAAAGGACTGTTCCTTTTGGGAAATTCAAGCTGAGACACAGGATTTTGTATTATTTCTTATAGAGAGAATATTAGATATTCTCTGGATTCCTACTAAAAAGTGTGCACACATGAAGAAAGGACACCAGAAAATGTCATCTACATCAGCTGCAAAACAAACATAGTAGCAGTGATGTGAGTTATAATGGCTTCTTACGGAGTAAGGAAGCTCTTCCTAATGTAATGGAGGTTACTTACCCACTATCTGGTAGCCCTGGACTACAGACACTGTGAGACCAACAGTTGTTTTTCAGTTTTAAAACAGAATGTCACAAAAGTAGAAAAATAATCAAATGTTGAGAAACGCAGTAAAGTTTCATGACACCTGAATTCCCTTCTCCTCACTAATTTTAAAAAAATAAAGTAAAATAAAAATGCTGGGGAAGTGATGAAGGTCTTTAACGTGCCAAACATTAATTTCCAAGCTCTAATGTACAAATGTCAAAATAAGAGCCAATGTGTACGTGGATACAGAGACATTTAAAAGAAACAGCAGCTAACAGTCTATCTGTGCGTACAGCAAGTTCTCAAGACTAGTGAGATAATGTCTTTACATCTAGATTTGATGCTATCCTAAAATACATGCTCTACCTGAAGCAGAAATCATTATCATCAACACAGGAATTACAGCTTAAACTTCTCTTTGTCAGATTGATGAACTCAATGTAACAACAACATCTGAGCATTAAATCTGTGATTCTGTAGGAAAAAAAAAAAAAGTAAAACCAATGTCAGGAATCCTCAGGAGATCTCTTAGCTGCTGTTATTCAACACCAGGCACTGCTCTAAATTTGTAGGCTTATCTCAAAGCATGAGAGAAAAGCCGTCTCCCCAAAACATGAGATTCCTCAGTGCTTAGGATGCTAAATCTGGCTCTTGCATCATCTGTCACACCTACAGGCAGGGTGTCATCAGATCTTGTGAAGCACTAGAGTCATTCTGCTTTGTGTCTTACCAGGGAGCTATTTTTTGCGACAGATTATACAGTTTCAAGCACAAGAAACCTGTGAGATAATTTAGTCTCATCTTGCTGTCAACAATAATGCTTGTGAGTAATGGATGTGACTCATATCACTGTTAGAAGCTACAGCACAGAAGTGAAGAGCAAGACAGCTGCCACTGGAACTTTATGCTGGTATCCTCAATGCCACAAATAAAAACCATCAGCTCAGTCTCATTCTAATTATCACAGACTTAGTGATAAAGCAGCAGAAACATGAAGGGTCTTGAAGACTTTGTGCAGAGAAGTGGCAGTGTTAAGTAGCTTTACCTCTGCCAGGCATCAGGAATGATAATTATTCAGAAGTGGCTTCTGCTAAAGCCTTGCAACAGAAGTGACAATCTATAAAAGCAGTAAAGTCATCTTATTTAGGCAGAGATATCTAAGAAGAAGAGATTACATAATTCCTCATCAACCACTGAAAAAGCTAAATTGAAACAAAAATCCCCACCAAGATTAATCAAAGCCAGCAACCAAGAAGGACCACACATACTACCTATGGCATGCTAAGGGATGGCAAAGTACAGGCCTTCAGTGAGACTGAGATTGGGCTTTGAATGTGGCAAAGAAGAAAATTCTGCCAATATCCTCAGAGAGATGAAATGTATTCATCTTTTCAATACTTCCCTTCATTCATATCTGGCTTCTCAAGGCATAAAACAAAACGCAGTAGCAACAAATATGACACAACCCAACGAAGACTCACAATAAAATGGAAGACCAGACAGATCTATATACACCTTCTAATACTGAACTTACGAAACATTCAGAGAAATTTTTCATGTGATTTTTGTATGTAGACTAAGTTCAGTTTTCTTCTGCCCTTTACTTTTTTGCTCAATGAATCATAGTTTTGGCAATTAATAATTCCCCTTTCATTCAAACTAAAGGGCCCCTTATTTCAACTTACAGTTCAGGGGACTATAAATCAGAAGGAACGCAAAATCAGATGAAAAAGGAACACTGTGATTGGAAATGCAGAATGAGGAAGTAAAGTCATAACCTTTAAAAATATTTGCTTTAAATTAGAATGACAACATACAGGCAATGTTTTTACTACTCTTGTGAACTCTGTATCAGTCAATGACTTTACAAACAAATTGACAGATCTGGTCTTCAGTACCTGATATTTAGCAGTTTCATAGCTCAAACACAAATATCCTGTAGTATTTCTCTAAGATGAACACAATCATTTATGCATAGTCTGTAAGACCCAATACAAAAAAATTAAATAAGCACAACTCAAAACACTTTGCTCGAAGGCTACGATTCTTGCTAGGCCTCATCTACCATATCATGGCTACAGTCAGTGTTCCTCACACTGACTCCACTGTTACTGCTCAGTTAGATAATCTCTTAATGCAGTATTTCTTTAGATCACATGGGATACTTTTCTGTAAACAAAGCATTGTATGCACAGAATAACATACTGCATAGAGAATGTCAGAGAGAATGAGAGTGCATGTCATGCAATGCACATGTAGTTGGGAATACAAGGCCCAGGAACCTTGATTAACTCACAGGGAGGCATTTCACTTGGAAACAGAAGAGGCTGCAAAGCTGGATACCATTATGAAAGAGTCAGGTAACAAAGCTCGCAAAAGGAAGTGGACTTAAAAAAGGATCTGAAGAAAAAGGAGGAGATCCAAATGTATGAAAGCAGCACGACGCTGAGGGAAAGGAGGGGCAGCAAAGGAAAGACAGAAGTATGTGGAATATAAAGGATGACATCAGTGAAGAGATCAATGAGAAGAGGATTCTACAAAGGCTTGAAGAGCAGGGCATTTTTCCTAGAATAATCCTAGACGCAGCAAATCTGAAGCAAGTACAAGGAAGTATATTTTTACATAACACATGAAACTCATTGCCTCTGGATAATCAAAACTTAATGGAAGACAGAAGTGGATAAATTACAGTTACTTAACACAAGATTCATTTCATCTACAGAAGAAAATTCTTTGTGCTTCCTGGCAAAAGCAGGTACTAAGTGATAAAAGGAACTGGAAAGAGCTTTACCTAACTTGACAAACTGCAACTACTCATCCATTATGGGCCTCATAAGCTTCTGCTAAAACAATGCTATCCAATCATAATGTAAAAAGCTCCAGCAATTCTGGAATACACACAAAACCGCAGGGTGTCAGCCTCTTCTTATCAACAAGGCACTCAGAAGAAACACTTCCTGAACACTGATTATTTTTTTCCAAGCTAATTCTATTGAGGCAATTGCCACTAGCCTTTGCTGGAAAGAGATACTGGATGAACTGTGCTGATAGGATGATTAAATATACCATTTCCTATGTTGCTATGTTTTGATGGATGGGAGGCAGAGTAAAAGCTTCACAACCCAAGACTGAAGTGACTAATCCAGTCCTGGCTTAGCAATGAGAAGATGGACTGTCTTGTGCAACATAACTGCTTTCTGGACTAGGCAATGTGTGAAAATTGTGTCTGTGATTAAGATAAAACTAATTCTTGTATAACCTACCGTAAAAACATACTTAGTAGAGGGTTGGACTAGATAATCTCCAGAGGTCCCTTCCAATCCCTACCATTCCATGATTCTGTGATTCATCAGTTTGCAGAGCAATATAAGGACAGGACAAAAGCTAGCATACCTCAAACTATTGGCTTCTTGGCTTCTTCACCTATTATCACAAGTATGGGGTTGGGTAGAAATCAGGTCTGAGGCTGTGTTCCATCATTACTTAGATTTGCCCAATGCAAAAGTTCTGCTTAAATTTATATGCTCCTTTTTGGAAAAGGTTATCACCAGTAGCAACAGGCAAAATATTTAGTACTGAATAGTCTGCAAATTTGTCCCCTAGAATCCAAATCTCTGGATTTGGAAAATAATTTGAGGGGAAGAGGGATCAGCTCCCGTATCTGCTGTGGCTCCGGACGCATCTAGATTCTAGGTGAGAGAGAAGAACTCATAAGCAATACGTTCAGTGGCTTCTCTATTTCTCCTCTCACTTCCATCAGAGACTAACACCAGATGTCAGAAAAGTGCCTCCTAACCCAGGACAGAAGCACTGCTCTACCTGGGAATGGTACCATTGGACATTTACTCTGCAGCAAGAGCTGTTGCTCCTTTTGCATGCTCTCTTCCTTGAACTGCAGATATTTTCATTTATTCATCTCTTGGGGTGAAATCTCTGTCCTGCTGAAATCAAAGGCAAAACAGCTAACTTCAAAGGACTCATTTCTGCTAGCTTCTTGTTCCACATATTAACTGTGCTTTAGATTTCAAGTATTTCCTTTTATTTATTTGAACTCTTCACTTTATTGCATTTTTCCTTTCTTGTCCCTTACATGAGAAGACAGTAAAGAAACCCAGCTGACTTTCCTTATAACAACTATTATTTCATAAACCTTTAACAATTCAGCTCCTTTCAGTGGAAAGAGTCCACATCATTTCAATCCTTTCATAAAAAATTCGAGCATCTGATCAGTGTTTATTGCCTCTTTCCTGGTATGATTTCTTTTAGCTATGTAATGAAGATTGACCACAGGATCCAGTATTAAAGCATACCATTAGCACAGCACAGCAGGCGCAGGAGGGGCTCTGTCTCTTTTTCCTTACGGCTTCTAAAAATGTGCTTTTCAGTTCACCGCTGGGCGCTGAACAATTACTGTACAGAGAAGATGGAAAAAAACTGCAAAAGGTTACAGTGAAACATCATGAAAATACAGCCCCTCCTTGTGATATTTCTGCTTCTGCTGCTGGCTCTGGCAGAAATCCAGATTCAGAATGAACAAAACTTCCAGTGGCTTAAGGACTACAGAATTCAGCCCATAGTCAGGAAATGCAATAGCATATGACAATGGGAATAATAATAATAATAATAATAATAATAAAAAAGCTTTCCAATCTTTCTGAGTTTCCAGCTCAATCAGCTTGGATCAAAACATGGGGACTGTTAAGAATTTACGTGAATGAGTGCCCTATTGCTAAAAAACAATGTGTATGTTGCAGTGCAAGGTATTTCAATGGTAAACAGTACGTAGGTCTGCTTCCTGATAGATATTCCGATTTTGTGGTACTGACAGTATAAAATTTCATTTTATACACAAGGCCAATATTCTCTCAATTTAAGCTTAGTGAGGAACTGTTTGCTAAAGCATAAAATCATATCCCTATTTTTCCGTCTTTCCACGAAAACTACTTGATATCCATTGTTCGCTACTCAGCATCAAAATCATGGCTCTTCTATAGGATTAGCATTCAAAAAGCAGCACTAACATTACATATTTACGGTCACCCAAGTTAAAACTCATACCATGAAAACCTATCTGTTGGAAAAATAATGCCAAATTCTTTTCATTTTGTAAGCGCTTTAAATATAAATTAGTCACAATTGTATTATCAGGGGCAGAGAGTTTCAGGGCTACAGTAGGTGCTGCACAAAGCAGAGATTTCAGCTGCACTTTTTGCCCTGGTATGTCATTCTCACAGACCAGATGCTCATATTCACTGCCCACATTTTATCTAGAACTCACAGGAGACCACTAAACATGAGACAGTGTAAGCAAAATTTTACAACCCATTTTAAACTCTCTCCTTTGTGAATTTAGTGATAGACCAATAAAACCAAAATCTTCAGGCTACATAATACAAAGCGCAGCAGGTGTCTAAGTACTTTCATTGCCCATTTCCATGAGCAGGCAGGGCCACATGTGAAATTCAGGTTTTTCTTCACATTTTCCTGGAAATTACAGAGTCGTAGAATCATTAAGGATAGAAAGGACCACTAAGATCATTCAGTCCAACCACCAGCACAGCCCCACTATGCCCACTGACTACGTCCCTCAGTGCCACATCCACATGTTTCTTGAGCACCTCCAGGGATGGTGACTCCACCACCTCCCTGGGCAGCTGTGTCACTGCATCACCACTCTGAGAAGAAATCTTTGTGAATATCCAACCTAACAGTCAACATGTGTGGCTGCTTTCAGTGGAAGACAGGAACAAGTCACAGCAGGGAGTTTGTACATTTTCAAAAAATTCTGAGACAGCTAACACTAATTGATTGAAACAGGAACACCTCCTCGGAACGTTCTCTATGTAAACTATCAATTCTACTCAACTCCATGAAAAGAGATTGTAGCAAAGTGGGTCTTGGCCTCTTCTCCCAGGTAACAATGGTAAGACAGCAGGTAATGGCCTTAAGTTGCACCAGCAAAGGCTCGGGTTGGATATTAGGATTCTACGACTGAAAGTATGTTTCAGTTGTTACTGTGTGAGAAGAGCTGGGAACTGACAGGTGGAGAAGACTCTAATTGATGAGTTTAAGATTGGATCACAAAATTGCAGTTCAGCACATCAACGGGAGAACATCTAAGAACTGGCTGGTTAAAGAGACCGTGCCACTTCATGGTGAGAAATACAAAGGATTGGCATTCAGAAGTAGCTCCTGGAACAGAAACTGCTTATGAAATTCTTACTGGCATCATGTTTAAAATATCTGCTAAAAATTACAAGAAACATGCTTGCCTTCTCAGCATCCAGCAGGAAATCCTGCACTTGATTAGCACAGATTCCCCCCCACTCCCCAGTAGGTTCAGCATGCTGGGACCCCATCAATCCTAGGACCAGAAAGGGATGGGTGAAAACAAATTACACAAACTCCTTAAATAGTCTTGTCGTCTATGGGTAGCTGGGAGCTCGCTGGAAAGTTTCCCCAATACTGCATCCCATTGCTTTTGTTTATCTATCCTTGCTGACATTTTCTTCAATTAGGAAACAATAGCTCCGTTCCAATGTACTGAGCAGAATTACTGAAACCAAATCACGTGACACCATCAGAGTGTGTTTTCAATTATTCACTCTGTCTTTTTTTGCCAGGCCTATGAAGAGGAACAGCCTTCTGCAGGAGTCAGGTTTGTCTGCCTCGCTGTTGTAAGTTCCTCCTTTTGCATTTTTATTTAAGAATTAGAAGTTTTTTTAAACTGTAAATTCAGCTCTCAAGAGTTTCTTACTCTTTTATTAGAGTGTTTCCAAATCTCTAGCTCTTCCTACTGCCTGGAAATCGTTGGCTTCTGCAACAATTCAGTTCTAATAGTACTGCTCAGTAATGAATCTGATGGAGATCACAAGATCTAGATTAAAATGGGATGCAAGATATCACGCTGTTAGCACTTGGTAACATAAAACTTGTCTTGCTAGTAAAGAAAAAGTTCTAACTTTCCTACTGCATGGTTAACAGCAATGCATTCCCATTCAGCCTGGAAGCTACTTCAAATTATTTACATCTTGTAAATGCTTGGTATAATATCCAACCAAAAATTTGAACCAAATGGGCACTGCTCAAATCATTTACTTTGTTTGCAGAAGACAGACTGAGTTAAGGCTTTTTAGACTTAAAGCTGGAAAAATAAAGCTTGGGTTAAAAAAAAAAAAGAGAGAGAGAAAGAACATTTGGTTTGCATTACAAACCACAGACAACTTCCATCAGGCATGCTGAAGGTATAAGAATGGCGAGAGAAAATGACAAGCAGTGAGTGCACAGGAGGAAGAGATGAATGGTTTGGAGAACTGACTTTGAAGTAATTGTCTGTGCCCATTGAATTACATTTGTGGAATATGGCAATGAATCATAAAGCATCTCTAGCACTTATGATATTGTTTTCTGTGTGAAATAATACTTTTGGATACTTTTATTGAAAGATGTATAGAATATGTTTTTGGTACCTCCCGTATTTCTGTCACTTACGGACCAGCAGCCCTGGAAAGGATGCTGTTTTAGTTAGGAGCAAAATCAAGTATTTAACTGGAAATCTCCAGGTCTGTTGGGTTTATTTTCACTGCAGCTGCTGGCTTTCCTTGAGATACCTTGTAAATCAGGGTTAAATTTGGTCTTTGAGCTAACAGAGTTCTGATGGGGGTGAGGGAATGGGTAGGGGAGATGAGTGATGCAACATGGCAAAAAAAGATGTTCTCTCTGCCGAGGGTAATATTTTGCAGGAGCATTGCTGGGGGGTGGGAAGGAAGAGTGCACTTACAGCAATGTTTCCTTCCCTGTTTCAACAGGTGCTTCTACATGCCCTGCATCCCAGGTGCTTAGAAATAGTCAGATACACCTTCTGAAGCACTTACTACTGATGGCAGTGCTTGGTACTGATGCTCTTAAGATCAGCAGCCTCAGACAGAGTGAGGAAGGGCTCCCGCATCTCTCCCCATCCTTCATTCTAGCATACCAGTCTCCAGAGAGCAGTATTTTGACCATTAAGCTATTAAGTCCTCTGCTTACCCATTGCTTAATGGCTCTTTAAAAATTCTCTCTCTTCAGGGAAGCAAGAGTGCAGTTAATGTTTGTACAACACAGAAATCCGTGAATGAAAAATACTATTTCTTCTAATTTTTCCCTGAAGGCAAGATTGTTTAGGTCTGAATGCACAATTCAGGCTCATTTCTGACACTTATTGCTCATATCTAATAGTGATTGCCAGAACCACAGAAGGATCAACAGTCACTTTTGCAGACTTTCAAGTGCTGCATGTTCCATGGCCAGTTAGCTCTGCTGCTTTCTACCTAGATGCTGAGGAGAGTTACTTGCAGAAGTTACCCCAATATGACAGCAAGCTGTGAAGCTCCCCTCATCCTGACAATCCTATTGTTTTTTTCAAGTCCACACTCTGGCTCAATGGGCCAGATTTCATTTTCCTCTAAGATGCCTTCAGACATGCAGGAAATGCAACACCAACTTCACAAGATAAGCAGGTTTTGTAACTCACATATTGAAAATACATACAAGTTACGGTATACTGAAATTTTGAGCTAGCCAAAATGCTAAAAACACAGTCAATAAAAATCTGTAAACCTTGAAGGTCTTCACGAATTAGTGGCAATAAATGTAAGTCAGCTTGTAACTAATGTAATCAATGAAAAAACATACAAAAATTGCAAGCTTGTGATACTGAATTATGTCAACAACTTCCTATTTCAGTTTTCAAAATTATTGTTCTAATGTAATTCATTGCACTTTTCATCTCCGCATTTCAAACTAAGTTTCACCATAGAGGCTCTAAAAACAAACTTCTCTCAATACTGCAGAAAAGGAGATTAATCCTAGAGAAATAATACTGCAAGTCAACCAAAAAGACCATGTGTTAAAGCTGAGCTCTATGTCAACCTTTTCCCCATTCCCTCTGCGTCCTCACAGAGCCCATGCTGAATAGGACATCTGAGCCTACAGCCCACAAAGGGCAGTCCTCCATCCACACTTGTGGCTGCAGTTGGCCAGGGCTGCAAATTATGTTATTCATAAGAAGAGAAGGTATTCTCTAAAAACCAGTAGAAGATTCTATGCACTGAATAAAATACGCTGTGCCAAAGTGGGAAGGCTGGGAGCCGAGTGACTTCAGTTGCAATGTTCCTACCCAGTGAGATCAGACTCTTCCAGATCAGCAGTGAGGTTCCCAAAGACACACAGGAGAAAGGCAGAAAACACAATGATTTTCTTCAACTTGACATGTTCTCTAGAAATGTTCAAACTTAAAATTTGCTATGGGAAAACGTCTTGCTGGGAATCCTGAGAAGTTTCTGAAATGTTAGCATGAGTTTTTGAAACTGTAGGGATTTTGTTTGGGAAGAGACATCAGGGAATAGAGCAATATTAGGACTTTTGTGACAGTAACTTATACTTGAAAGCTATGGGAGCATCATCTATCAAATACATCAGAAAGGACTGTAGGCCTTGGTGCAAAAAGGGGCCTCCCTTCTCCTGAAAAAACCTACATGCGATTTTTTACTTTAATAAATCCAAACAAACTCTGATTCACACTGAACTGTATATTTCTCCAGCAATGCCATATAGCTCCTTGAGATGGGTACTCAACTGCATAGTGTTTATCATCTATGTATATATTTTTCTTTGTTGTTATTTCTATGAGAACACAAAAAGTGAAAAATATAATCCTTATGATTTATTATATAGGTCTGGCTTGGTCAGAACTTGCAGGCCTGTGTTTCTTGTCATGGCTGTACAGAGCCTTTAGAAAGTCTGCCTTCTGTTTCTGTATCACCAGTGACATTTTGGGTACGAAGTGCAGATGCTCCTACTTAATTCACAGAACCAAAACCAAGCAGCCAACTGCTTTGTAAAGTATTGTGCAAACTTTTCTCAGTGGTATACTTGAGAATGCCTTTTTAAATTGCAACCATTTTCAATTTTCAGTATAACACAGCGTTCTTTCATTTACACAAATCCTTCAGTTTCAACATGTATCAATCAGATGCTGAGAATAGAAAAGTTCTTGCAACAAACAAACCAAAATCAAATGAGTAAGTCAAAGTGATTGGTTTAGACTTGCTTGTGTTGAAATTTTCTTCTACTGCTGCCATATACCTAACAAAATATTTCTGCAAAACTTTTGAGAGGAAGCCCTTTTAACAAAGCTCCCCTTTGTTATCTTAACATGCTCATTACTTTTTTTATTCCACAAAAGCTCCAACCTCTGCCAAATCTTGACTGTATAGCATTTCTTCCACTTTCTCTTAATTTGCTCTGCTGCATCACACACTGAAACAAACCATTCCTGTAATGGAACTTTTTTTGATTGATGTATTGGAGCCATATACCCTTACGGAGTTCAATTCCTAATCAGCTATTCACATCTAAAGTGCTTCACTGGATCTCTGCATTACTGGTAAATGTGAGTCTTAAGTGAGTTCTGGTCTGCAAAGGTAGGAGCTTTACAGCTCCTGACATTCCTTACCTTCTCATGGCTAAAATCTACTTCTGCTAAGCCGCTTACAAATCAGATGTGCCAGGCAGAGAACTTAACGTTGACAATTTGATTAATCTTCTTTGAATTATAGTGGTTTCATGAATTAAACTTCAAAAGGAGCTTCCTCTGTTCAGATAATGTTAGCTGGATAGAATAATGCTTTTAAAGTATCTTCTTTTTCAATCTGGGATTTCAACATGCAAATTCAGCAGAAGCCAAAGGGAAGCAGCACAATGGAAGCATCAAAAACATTTATTAAAAGCACTCCATTGTGCTTGGGGAGCATGTGAAGAGAATGAAAAGGTGAAGGCAAATTTAGTAGAGCACTGCACAGAAACAGAATTAGCAAGTCATGAGCTATCACGTGGCTGTTAGCAGACTGAAAGGCTCTGTTGATTCGATTTATTCATTAGGGCTTTTCAGTAGTGTAGGTTATTAAGTGGGGATATATTACAACTTACATTTTATATTTCCTTTCCTGGAGGATATTTAGCAACAGAGAAGCAGATAAAGTTATTGAAAATATCATGCCACATAAATGGGAGAACGATAGGAAAAAGAGCAGCACCACCAGCTCTCTGAAGATGGATCGAAAGAGCAATGCTGGCAACAGGAAGTCAAGAAAGTTTCGCTCTATTTCAAGATCGCTTATACTGTGCAGTGCCAGAAACAGTGATGATGGATCAAGTCCCGACGAGAAATGTCCCGATCCCTTTGAGATCTCCACCAGCTGGGGTCAAGAGGAATTTGACTGCTGCCCTAGAGCACAACTGCCAAGCACATCAGAGACAGAAGACAGCCCACCTGATCCTCCATGTGTCATCACCAGCACAGCCCAGTCCAAGGCAGCCGCAAATGAGAACTGCAACAACATGAGAAGAAAGTTACTCATCAAGGTAGGCACTGAGGTGTACTATATCGTAAGGTTTTCCACTGCAGTAGTAACAAGATGTGTTAATTCATACTTCTCAGGAACATAGGATCCCACTCGGCATTTTCAGAGCTTATGGGCTTGCAATGTTTCTGCTGTGTATAAACTGCATGAAAATGTATTGGCTTCCTGACCACCCTGTAGCACCCTGTTGATTAGCACTGCACTGAAATCAGTGGCTGCTAGGCCATTCACTGTTGAAACTAGCACAGCTGGTGCTTTCTGCTTGCAATATGTATTGTGCTCAACATACAGAACTGTCACTATAGAAAAATGTACATGTAAAGCATGATACAATGAGACCTCACAAGCTATGCAAGTATAAATCATATTAATACCATGAAAGACACAGGAGATTTCACAGGCAGATGTTCCTTCTCTCTGATCCAGGAAGAAGGGAGTGATGGCTTTAAACCAGAGATGTCACTTTCTCTAGAGATGCAAATATTATATTTTCCTTTAATCTAGAAGCAACTATTTTAACCCCAGGTCTCTGGCCATTTCTCAGTCTAGGCAATATGTTTTAGAAGCCTTTGGAAATGCTTCCTTCTCTCTGATGTATCCTACTTGCTCATTTTTTCTCTTCCTGTTGGTATGTCACTGCAACTGTGACATGACTTTTAATAGCCTGTATCTTCATGGCATCTAGAACCATTCTAATACCCTGTATCACTTGCTTTTCACATGTACAAACAGTGGCTTATATTTCTTATATTATACAATAGTGCTTATATTTCTTTCACCTACACCTACATATTCTACTCTATTTTACTCACTTTCAGTAGAAACTGATGAAACCAGACCTCTACATCAAAAGACAGATTGCACTGGAAATCTGAATCTCCCCTAATTGTTTGAGTTTCTTATTAATGATCACAGCATGTAGTCCCATATTGCAAAGTCTGCAGCACGACAGAAATTGGGTGATGATGCATGTCAGCCCCTAGGCAAAACCACAGAAAAAAGACAAAAAACAAGCCAAGTTTCTGCTGCATTCTGACAGAAAACCTAAATAGGTAGAAATGACTGAAATACAAAAATACACCTGCAAAACCATAGCACCTCCTCTCATTTGGAAACAGCCTGTATACATTCTGCTGATATTCGTCTGGGAGTAATGAAGGAGCTGGCCTCTGTCACTCTCCCCTTTTCTCTTTTTAGCACAGCTGAAGTGTTTTCTTGGATATGTGTCAGTTATTGCAGCCTGCTTTCTTGCATACCTCCAAAACGTCCAGGCTTCAATAACCATTGTGATCCATAGCCTTGTGAAACTACTCAACATCTTACTGCAGACTGTAAGTTATTTGGTCTTCTAGCTGACAAACAGCTCAAACAGGGATCTGGGGAACAGAGTAATTCTCATACCTAATGCTGCTGTACGGATAAGTACCACTGGTGAGGGAATCAACCCCCTCTGGTTGGTGTGTTAGTATCACTGAACATGGAGGGTCAGGAACCTGGATGGACAGTGACATAAATCAGTCAGAATTAGGCCTTTATCAGTGCAGGTGGGGTGCTCACTGACACTATAGGTAATGGGCACACTGAATTCCCTTTTCAGAGCTTTCATAACCATACAAACTTTTTCAGATGCCACTTGCTAATATTCCTGCCTTTCAGAGTCACGGATCAGTGGCTGTGAGAAGCCTTATCTCAGCATGCTAAGTGGGATGAACTTCAGTAACAGCTATACTGACCTTATCTGTACCGCTGACGCTGAGGCTTCGCCCTATATTATGAAAACAGTGATTTCTATTTTCCATACGGCACAAGCCTGTCATCATCTTTCTATACCACGTGTCTTATCTTAAACTTGAAAATTCTCTGTTTAAGAAAGGAGTCAGGAAGTGTTTTTCAAGTCTTAAAGTACGACACTCTCTTCATCTCCACGTGACTCTTCAGAAATTCACACTGTGTGATTCAGAGCTGAAGGATCCTTGCCTTTGTTCAAGAAAATTGATTCCATTCTTTCTGTGGTGTTGTTGAGGTTATCCCACTGCTCTTTTGCTTTCCATTCCCTACAGTCTTAAGTATGTTTCTGAAGGTGACAGCAACTCTCATGCAACTGAACAACTTCATTTTTTTCCTGTTAAACATGGAATGAGAGAAGAATGTTTAAAAGTGCAGCGTGATTTAATGCTCCCTGTGTCTCCCTTCTTCAGGACTAGGGGAGAATCAGAAACATCAGTCTTCCAAACATTAGTTTCATTCTTCTGTTCAAAAACTAAAGTATCTCATAGAATCATAGAATAGCTTGGATTGGAAGAGACCTTAAAAATCGTCTAGTTCCACCCTCTCTGCCTTGGCCAGGGCTGCCACCCACTCAATTGCATGAGATTCACTGTTGCACAAGCCATAAGCAAAATGTTTTGGGACTTCTGCATATGGGTCAGAGGCACATATTTTTCCTCTTCTGCCTCCCTACTGCTCTTTTTACCACACCAGAAAGCTATCATTTCATGCACTTCCCAACCATTTCTTTCTTCCTGTCTGGTTGATTGTACAAAAAGCAAAAGTAGTAAATAACACATCACCATGCACAGCCAGGCAAAGAAAAGCTGGATCAAAACCGTATAGTATGCAATGTATGAACTATAAGATGTTACCTGGGAAATAATTTCTCAGTCTGATCCATTAATCTCTCACACCAAAGACTTCAATGTATGTCCTCTACTTTCATTATATTTTCTAAATAGCCAGGATTTTTTTTCTCCTTTAAATGGAATGCTACAGTAATGAGAAGGGTTTTATAATTCATTTGGTTTCCATGTTCCAAGATTCACTCATATCAACTATAGCTCACTGTGCCTCCAGCACGTGACATTACTTGGGCATCATCCATCCAACCAGCTTATGGACCACTTACCTTCTAAGATGAGGCACACTTACTCTAGCACTGACACAGCTGGGAAACCAGCTTCTCAATTTATAAATAAGAAGATCTCCTTTGTAGTTTGCTTCTCACAAAATTAGCAGGTTTTTGGTGGCCTGTAATGAAAGAAAAAAATGTCAAGCAGCATCTGATACCTGATGCATTTAACAAAGTAAACTGTCAAAGACAGCCTTGCCTGCTCATGTCATTACAAAATCTGAGGCTTTGCAATTTGTCAGACGGACAAGAAGGGAGAATATTGATTCATTCTCTGGAAAGCAGCAGTCTCACGGGGTTGGAGAGATTCTTCCAGAAGCATTCCTTTTCACTCAAGGGCTCTCCTCCCTGCACCAAGGACAGCCTAGGAAGCACCAACAGTTACCAGTGAGTGTGGCAGAAGTGGGTGAAAAACCATCTAGAATAAACTGTAAAAGGGATGGACGAGTTCTTTATGTAAACACTCGATTCGAGCTGATCTGCACTGCCACATTCAGTCCCAGAACATTCTCTGTTCTTGCTTCCCTTGGTTTCTGATCTGCTTGAAGGAAAAAAAACACAAAAGGTCATTTTCTCCCTTGGTTGTCACAGAATTATTTTTATTAACTTGCCTTTGTGCAGAAGCCAGTTAGCTGGCTCCTTGGTACCAGGACAAGTGTTATGGCAACAGACTGTAATGTCTTGAACATGAGCCTATGGCGAGGATGGAAAAACAAAGCAAGTAGAGGAGACTACATTCATTTGGACGTTTCTGCTTCCTCCTCCCTTTTTCTGTTTTCTCTGTCCATCCTCCCAGCCTTCTCGCTTTTGTGACATCAGGGCCATGCTATCCCCAGAGCAAGTTGGGAAAGAGGCAGTAACGCTAAGACGGTGCATGCAGCAAAATATGGGCCAGGGCACAGGCTGCCCAAAAAAACAAATCAAAGCCCAGATGATGGGTGGAAAGGTCTGTCTGAAATACATGATATGCTGATTGTGTATCTAGGGCAGAACCTGAATCCCATGCCCCAATTCTTGCATCATCCCAAGGCTTCCTGGCTTCTACCATTTTATTAATTGCAAAGGGAATATGCTGCTGGGAAAACGAATTACATCTACTATAAATATTTTGGAAGGACCAAAGCTTTGGCTGAGGGATGTCAGAATTAGTGGAGTCATGTCAGTTTATGCCAGAAGAGACTCTTTGTTAGAAATGATGCAGGAAAACAGGTTTCTTGAAGAAAATCCCAAAAGGCTGTGTTCTCTTCATCTTCCACTTGGAAATCCCAGTCATTTCACAGCTGGGAAGGCAGAGAAGCCAAATATTTAAATTCACTATTGTACTGTTGTTAGATTTTTTGCTTTTTTGTGTGTCTTTGGCCTTTTTTTAACCAGCAGTCAATCAGCTCATTGTCATATGCTTAGTTAACAGAGTCAAAGACCTTATGTGAACCAGCCTTGTATAACACTTCATTTCAGACAATCTAACTACTGTGTCTTACGTTGAGAGTGCACAAAAGTTTTTTAGTTTTTCACAGATGCCATGGTTACCCTTAATTCAAAACAACATCTGGAACGAAACGTTTTGAGAAGGGACTCTGGGCTAGAAATGCCTAATAAGAACACGAAGGGAAAAGAAATCTCTTAAATGGCAGATAGACAAACATCCTCCAAAATTTTTCATTTAGCACAACAAAAGAAGGAGGGCAGGAGGAGAAGATTCACCTGGACTTCAAATTACTTTTCCAGAGCAAAGCACATGAAATATTAATTTACTCTCACCTGCAACATAAATGCATTTAAGAAGACTCTTGAACACCCTCTTTGATTTTAACGTTTCAGCCAAACAGGTTCAGCTTAAAGACTAATTTTGTTTATAATGCACTCCTGCAGACCATCTTCATTTCAGTTTCACAGTAATGGGCAATGCAAACACAAGTTTCCCCTGAGTCCTGAAGTGCTGGGTTGCAAAGTCCCTTATAAGCAGATAGATTTTATTCACTGGCAGCAAATACACACTTAAAAATACGCACTAATAATGAGTAGGCAAAGTTGACCTAGAATCCACCTGCCTATTCCCTCCCTCCTCAACCTCTCAGCCTCACTTTAGCAAATTTTCAGCATTTGCTACAGAGCTATAAATCACCATGCAAAAACAGCAGGGCACAGTAAAAGGGAGGAGAATGAAAACAAATGCTGCTTTTACTCTTGGAACCATCAGCAATATTTCTATGCATATAATAATAAGTGAGACAGGAAATAAAGGACATTAAAGAACAAAACCCAAAGCAAATTGACTGCTGGCACGTGAAGTGGTCAAATGTTTACTTTTCTAGAGAACAGCTTTTATTAATTTTCTGTCATGTTGCAATAACTTGGATGTGAACACAGGAATCTATATCCAGGGCCCAAAAGAAGTGCAAATGCTGACAACATACAGATATTGCCACGTGTCCCTCCTGTCCAATAAACTTTTTTTTTTTTTTAAAGTATTTCACATAAATGCATTTAAAAACTGTTGACACACAGAGTCTATTTGAAATGTTGCCCTACTTGGTAAGATGACCACAGAGTTAAAAAAATAAAATAAAATTATTCCCAAAGCTTCTCTACAATGCACAATGAATTTAACTTCTTTCTTTCTAAATGCATACAACTGATTGCTCTTGGAAAGAATATTCTGTTAAGTTCTCACTGGTGTTATTTCACATGCGTGTCCCAATACAAGCCAGAATTTCCAGCCTTGCACTTGTCCCATTGCACAAAACACCTTCCCCACAGGGCTGACACAGCGCACAATAAACAATCTCAGAGCCAAACACACTGCACCTCTGTGATGTCCTGGGAAACTGATGATAGCCAAATGCCTTTCTGACAAATAACTACAAAGAGTATTATAAATACTGTGTGTGCAGCAGCTGTGTACTAAGAACAAGTTCTTCTTAAGGGAATGAGAATGAGAGAAGCTGGGGGCTGCCTGAAGAGGCCCACCATTAAGTGGAAGTTAAGACTGCAATGCACAAGGACAGCTACATGAAGCTCTCAGTGTGCATGCCTGACCAGCAGCAGTGAAGGAACATCTGTATATTTCAAGGGAGCAGAACACAGTCATAATGGCTCCTACATTTAGTATCTTACATCTCTACTGTTTTAGAATTAGCACACTGCTCTTTCGAGAACCCTGTTGATTTAACGGATGCTTCACATATGCAGAATCTGGTCTGTAAGTTTTCACTGATGTATAAAATGAATATTTTTTCTACTCAAGATCTGCCATTTCAAGACATCCGAATTTATTTTGTTACCATGCTGAAGACTTTAGAGCACTGCCATGAGATGGAAAATAATCTAACACAGTCCTGATTTCATGCATATATTTCCCCAGAATATTTTACCTTGGGTGAAAAGTAAATGCAGAAGTTCCAAAACCAATACTAGAGTTCAGACAAACTGGTTTAAAACAGAATCCTGTCCATACTCATACACTTACTTATTACTAACTGGAAGCACTCTTCAAAAAAGCAAAAGAGCTTCATAAAATTCAGACGCTCCTCATTAATGGCAGACAATCTGGAATGCAAGCAAACCCACAGAGTTAACAAGTCAGTCAATACAAGCACAGCCCTTATCTGTTACCTACTGAATTCAGTCTGTAGTGACTGCAGGGCTCAAACTCAAATACTTCATTCATTCACAGCCTTGGATTTACTCTGGCAGGTTTCAGAATGGGAACCAAGCTCCAACAGCCAGCTGGGATGATAATGACCTGTATTGAAATTGCTGTAAATTCGAAGTTTGCCTTTGCTGACAGTCAGGTATAATGTGATCCCTATTGATTTGTGGTGAAAGGGCACAATAACCCTTAGGGCTGGATGAACTCTGCTTAGGGGAGGAAGCAGCTCCAGAGATACTAAAGAAGGTGGTTATATAGCTTCCCTTGTGCTGTCAGAGAACTACCAATCACTGGAAATAGTCCATGACACTCTGAGAAGTGGGCCCTGGAGCAATACAGACAGCTGACCTCTGCTGTGCCTGTGAACAAGACAGTGCTGCTGACAACAGCCTGTCCTGATGTATGGAGTGTGCATCCAAGTCTGAAATCTCAGCCGTACAGCTCTGCTGGGAACAAGCGTGGATCCAAAACACGCTGAGGACCTTGTTCACTTTGTGTTGTCTGGGGAGGCTGGTGTGGGCAGGGAGAGTGGATTTAGCTCAGTGAGAATGAATACTTGAATTAGGAGGTGTACTGAGAAAATGGAGAAAGAATTCTGCACTAACTTGCCAGCTTTCTTTGTCTCTTCAGACTGTTTAAATGCTTAAGTATCTGTGCTGCAGGACTGTGTTTCCTAGACAAAAGTGTTTCCTTTGTATGCTTAGTCAGTCCATTCTTTGCTTTATTTACTCACATGACTTAAGACTATTTCTCTTTCTGTATGCCCATATGCTAATGATTCATAACTGTGTTACAAATGTGCTTACAATTAGCCCTCCAGATGCAGCACACAGACTACAGCAACGTCAACCAGACTGGAGATGACAAAACCTTCCAGTGCTGCAGTCATCTTTGCTCCCCTGCCCACTACTTAACAAGTCAGCAGCCAGGGTGGAGCTCCTCATGTTTTGTATACACTTACTTTTCATTCACAGCTATCATATTTTTTTGGAGTATTTCCTTTTTCGATGTGTGTTTACTCTTCCTCCCCGTCTTTTCTTAAAATTGTCAGCATGAGCAAAATTTAGCCAGTTACTATTACAAACGTATTATCAGTTCTCTTCCCCTATATGCAGCATTCTTCCTCTTCCTTCTTTTAGCCAGAAGCTAAGGAAAACAATTTTTTTTAAACACTGACTTTATAATAAAATTATTCTTTCACAACTGTACACCATTAAAGGCCAATTCTCATTCCTCTTGGAGGCAATCTGGTTCTAAGATAATTTTCAGCATTTCTTCACAAGATGCAATATAAATTTATGTAACTTTTAGCAACCATGGAACATTTTCTTGAATGCAATCTTTCACCTTTCTCAATCAGGACAACTGCATCTGCAGACTGTGTGCAACCAGAGGAAACAGCAGCTCAGGAATCAAGCTTTCCAGGAGTCCAAACTGTGCCTCTGTCTGGAAAGGGTTCTCAAGCTGCCAGGTACCTGCTGGAAGCACAGCAAACAGGTACAGCACATGTGGAGTTAGCAAGCTTCTAAGGGAACTGTTTGCACAGTTGTTGCACAACCAGCATTCAGCAACAAGTTTGGGCTATTCTGTGCTGTCATAATCGCCTGGACACAAGCCCTTACTCCTTGAGCATCTACCTACATATAATAAGCTGGCCAGTATGGGAGCTTCCAACCAGGGAAACACAAACTGGAAGGGAATGTCTCACACATGAGCTCAGTCCCCATCTATAGCACATACATCTGTGGCTTGAAGCCTCTGGCTCTGAAGACTTAAGGCAAAACAAGAGCCTCAAAAGCAAAGGGTAGTCATAGACTACGAATGGGGTATATTCCCTGAGATGGAGTATATAATATATCAAAACATGTCAGAAAGTGCTCTCTCCAAAGCAGAGGGAAGATTGCAGTTGACTCCTGAAGTGAGGCACATAGCACAATAGTGTCATATTTTTCTTCGGATGTAAAATGGTATGCATTTATTTTCCTCTATTCTTTATTTCTTTTTAAGGGATGGATGTCTGAGTCCAAGGAATGAAGTGTTAACACTAAATGGGCAATCACTTAAAGATCTGCCCAGCAAGGAGGCTGAATCTCTCATTCAATCAACAACACAGCTGGTGAGCATGGTGATGGCTAGCAAAGTAAGCATGAAAGTTGTGTTTCCCCCCACAACTGTGGGGTGATTGGACTAAGAGAGAGGAAGGGAATTTGTGCAACAGACATTTGAAGGACATGGTTTTGCTTTTTCTGACTAAACCCCAAACCTCTTGTGGTCAGACTAGTAGCTTTCAGCAGAGATTTTTTTTCCCAGATAAACAGAGGTTATGGAGAAGCCCTGGGAAATTCTAGCAAAGTCTGTACAATCCATCTTTTTAGAAACACATAGGTTGCCAGTGCTCATTTTCCCTTTGGAAGTTGAGAAAAAGAAGAGGTGGATTAAGGATCCGTGAGTCCAGAAGCCAGAAAGCAGCTCGTATACTGAAGTAGAGGTTGTTCTTGTCTGTTTTCTTTTCTTTTCTTTTTAAATCTAGGATCTGTAGCTAGGAAGTTCTTATGATAAAAGTTAAGGGTCTCTACAACAAAGAGGGAAATAGGAGGCATTTGCAGGTCAGCAGCCCTGGGTTATCATTAAATCTTTCACGGAGAAACCCTTTAGATCTGTTTCTTTGGATTAGACCCTTTTCACCACCCCAAACCAGATGGCACTAAAAGCTTTTCACTTGTAAATGTTGGAGGTTGGTCCCCTAATCTCACGTTTGCTGAAGACAACAGAGTTTAGCCAGAGGTTTGTTGCAGGCTTAAGGTCTTGCTTGAAGTTCAAGGAAAAAAATTACCATCTGGTTGTTGTTTTTTCTTCTTTTTGTTTAATTATTATTATCTACGGTAAGATCACATAGAAAACTCTGGTATAATCCTAGACTGAGGAAGTATTCCTGACTGGGCCTGCTATCAGGTAGAGTCAGACTGGGTAGAGAGTATTCCCTTCCACGACTGCAGTTATGAACTGTTTCACCCAGATGTCTACAGAGTTCTGCCAAGATTTTTGCTTTTCTTCCTCTTCCTTAAGCAGCTCAGTGGCCAGAAATATACCAAACTATTGTAGCACAGTACCAGGCAGGTGACCTGTGCTGTTAAAGGCAAATTTGCATCAAAATACTTAGGGGTTAAGAGTAAAAAGTATTTTGATGCAAATGTGTCTTTAAATTCTTCTTGTAAAAGAAACTCTGCAAAATCAGTTCCACAACGCCTCTTTGAGGACATTCTCTGCATTTTTTATTCTCAAGAGCTCATAGGAGAAAGGGAGCAGAAAGCCCTAGTATGATTTAGCTACATGACTAATGCCTCCACCTGCTGTCAAAGAGGAAAATTACCATTTGTCAGTTCTGAATTAAAAAACAGCACTATTGAAAATTTGGCTCCTAAAATTTGGAAGAAAGTATTTGTCCTGGTTGGCTCCAGAATTCTTACTGCTTCTTATTCTTAATTCTTCTTACTGCTGCAGAATACTGCTGAGCAAAAGCCTTTTATACCCGGAGTTCTACTGAATCACTTTCCCTACACTGTCTGCACTCAATAATATTCTTCCTTTGACTGTGATTCCTTCATGATCAATGGCATTCTCTATGACATGACAGAAACAGGACTATCAGGAAATATATGCATCCAGACGTTATTCCTAACATCAAACTATTAATCAGATGTTATAATTTATCATCATTTATCGTGTGTTTATTATTTAGTTTTTGAAAAATGCTCAACCCTTGTCCTCAACAATGCTAACACACATATTTGGGCATTATTTTAAGACGAGTGGGAATTAGACACCCATTCACTATTGTAAAGCTGAGCCCAAACGTTTTTGTTTTGAAAATAATGCTCTCCTATAGTAAAAAAGTAACTAAAAGTGCCTGTCATCCTCAAAAATTAGAGCAGGATGGCTACACTTTATCCATACATCAAAATGTTAGACTGTCTGAATCGATTAGTGATGTCCATTAATTTTATGTCCGTTCTGACTAAAGACCAAAATCTATTTCTACCTTATTGCTCTGGCAAGTTATAATCATATTTCTTTGACAAAGCACTGAGCTATCTACTATGTTATCATCTGCTATATTTTAAGTAATTAATTTTGCACAATGTTTTCACATTTGGCTACAAGCCAAATTAGGAGAAAATTTGTTTTTAAATGGAGATCACTTTCAAGAATTTATTGATAGCAATGTAATAGTCTTACTAGAAAAAGTCAACAAATGGAAGTATTTCTCTTTCATATATTCTCAGTTTGTTTGTTTGTGTTTTCACCTCAAAGGAAACATCAACCTGTAAGGAAAGGCCTTTGGAAGTACAAAATGGTTGTTTTCTGCAAAGCAAAGCCTTGTGTCAACGGACACGCAGTAACTCAACCAGTAAGTTGCAAAGAAATCGTTTTTTCTCTTGTAGTATTCTGGGTGTTCACAGCACAGTACTCTGTTTGCAGTGTTGGAAGATAGCACAGCTGTTGTCCAGACACTCTGAGATCCTCAGCTAAGAACTGCTGCCACATAAAGGCATCAGTATTTATATTCTCCAATCCTACAATCAGGGGTTTTGCATGTAAATGTTCTCTTTTATGTTTATCAAAGTGTACTCTAAATAAGCCAATGCTCTTGTGGTTGGGAATGTTTGTTTTTAATATAATTAACGCTAATTGCTATTCCCACAAGTTAGAATTAAAAAGATGGCTCCCTTCAGAGAGATTTACAGCTGGAAAAAAAAACTTTTCTAAGGGAAACGTACCTGATCAGATGAATATGCAGAGCTTTCCAAAGCTAGCAGATGTAACTTGGCCCCTCTCCCCATGTCCTGCAGGTGTAAACCCGTACTGGATAGGGGACATGGACTGCACAGCACCCCGGAAAGCCGTGCCCTTCAGAGAGCGGCAGCCCCATGCCCTCCATACCAATCGGAAATCACTTTCCCAACAGCTGGACTGCTCTGGAGGGAGAACCCCAGTAAGTGCTATGGGAAATCACCTGAAAAACAGAAAAAATAAAACTGAAGATCTCTGATGGATGTTGGAAACCAGTCTGGCCATCAAAATATATCTTCCTCTCAGGCCCAAACAGGGAAAATGGCACCAGAGGCACCACCAGTCTCTGGCACACTTGTTTCCTCTCCCCCATGAGGAGCAGGAAAGGCACTATGCCAATGAAACCCCTTTTCTTCAGCACCTTCTCCCATCCTCTGCCCTGGCAGGCTTTACAGTGTGTGCAAATCCCCCCCAAGGTGGTTCATACCACCTTGCTAGCTCACTACCCAGAGCTCACTGCTGAAGAGGACCCTACCCCAGCACCTCCCCACTGCTAGCCATGGAGATGCTCTGTGCACATGGCCTGAGCTTTGGGCCCTGCTGCTGTGAGCATCCAGACTTCCCTCCGTTAGCCCACTTATGGCCACATGCGGGTATGGAGTCACCTCGTGGTTGGTAGTCACCGCTCATGCTGGCTTCATGAGGCTCTTTCTGGTCCACTGGGAGTCAGACATATTTCAGCAACCATGATAATGTACACCCCTTTGCTGTCTAAGCAATCCACAACCCAGAGGAGCAGATACAGTTAAGGGAAATGAGGGTATTTGAGGTCCCATGTGGTGGGTGCTGCCCATCGGCTCTTTGGTTGGCATCCCAGTTCTGGGTACTGCAACCCATCACACAAACAAACAGAAAGCAGAGCTCACACAGCCAGAAACTCAGGAAATTTGAAAACTTCCACTTTCAGATGCAGGAGGCCTGCAACAGGGAAATAAGCAATGACAGAGATGTGGCAGAGCTATACGTACCAGAGAGCACATTCTTGGTCTTGCACAGGCATCTTCCTCCTCCTCGGCATTTTTTCATGTTCTCAACATGATGTTGAATTAATAAGCTTGTTTCCATGTTACAATCTTGACTTATATTATAGCATATGTGGAAGTTGAATTTTTGACTGATGTTCCATGCACTTTCACACCTGTTAGTTTCATTCTACTGCTGAAAAAAAAGAACCCCCCCCCAAAAAAAACAACATTGAAGTTGTTGGGATTTTTAATGAGTTCTATTAACTCTGGCCCTGCTAAACTCTGTGCATGGTTAGTTTCAGGTAATGACTTCTGTTAATGCTTAAATTAGTTTGTAATACTCAATTCTATGTTAGGTTTCCATTAAACATTTAATTAAAGGTTCATTAAAATGGGTCAAATCTCAGGGGGTGGAATGAAGAAATCCACTTGCTGTGGCATGGACAGGTCATGAGCACTGAGAAATTGCTTGCCTTGGTTATCAAGCAAAAAAGTTGTGCTTCATTTGTTTCAGCTGTGGAGAGAATCCTGTGTGTTTGCTTAATGGAGACAGTGCAGAGTAGTTTACAGACTGAAGAAATATCGTAAGCACTAATTCGTATTTTTGGGGAAATGCAGAAAGGAAGTTCTATATGTCTCATTGTAAATTATTCAGTAGCAAGATGAGGGAAGGGGGTTAGAATTTCTTGTTTCTGTGTTCAGTTCTTAGAGGCAAATACAGCAATACTTCTTTAGGATCCCTAAATGGGATTTTGGCATGGGGAATCAAGTGAGAGCACAAATGTATCTTTCTATACCACCACATATAACTTCAAGGGCCATTCTGGCTTTGGACAATTTCAGTGAGCAGGAGTTCAGAGGTCAATTCACATGCATTGAAAGAAAGCATAACACAGATCACCAACAACTGAATGTATCACAGAGAAGATCTGTTTTCATATAAAAAGCCCCAAACTCCACAATGCAATCCATGCAAATTGTTTAGCTGAATAACAACCGGCTTCTCAAAATGAGAAGGATTTTTTAAGCCTTCAGTAACATCGGTTACTGTAAAGAAGAAAATTTAAAGTAAACAAGTAACCCTAATCTGCATCAAAGAACAGCTGGTTCTGCATGAAAATTGTATTTTTTTTTGTGTTCTCAGGCAATTTCAAGACCATCTAGATCACTAAGTACAGCACAGCTGGTGCATGCATCTTGTGGCTCACAGGCTTCGGTGATCTCTAACATCGTGTTGATGAAAGGACAAGGGAAGGTGAGACTGGCTCTGTTGACTACCTTGTATGGTGTTTTGCTTCATTTCTCAACTGCAAACTGATAATGACTTCAGGTGCTCAGGTTTCTAGTTGTAGACTGCCAGTTCATACTAGAATACAGAGAGGATGTGGGTTATGAACTTAGACATACAGCTCTTGAACTAGTTGAACAGGGTTCTAAGTTATTAAAACTTATTTGTGTCATATGTTATTTGTAACTATTTAAGCTGTGAGATACCTCTCAGAAGTTGTTACATGAAGTATGATCAGCATCATTTACAAAATCATCACTTACTGTCTGTATTTTGTGAGCACAGAAGGACATCATCAGCACTGTACTTTCCTTTCTCATTTAAGGGATGTTAAATGGCCCCAGACATATGAATTAGTCTCACAGCATCCTTCTGAGGGTAGTAGATAGTTTGTCCTTTTGCATAAGGAGGAAAGACAAAAAAATAATCAAAGACAAGCATCTACTTAAAAGAATCTACAGTCATTGCTTAAACTTACAACACACATTAACCTGTTTGGTAGAGGATAAGAGAAAGATTCTCTCCACAAGATCTGAGTGCCTAAGGTTAGTTGTAAGATCTTCTGTGATTATTTTATCAATTTCATTTATGGGAAAGGAAATCAAGAAAACACATGAATGGATCTCTCAAGGTCACATATTGGCCCAGGGGCAAAATGAAATGTAGAAGCTTTCTTATGTGTTTATAACAGGGAATTAATTGATTGCAAGTGAATCATGAGAGTATTCAGCTGAAATTTTCATTTGCTTTTACTACTGGCATGTGGTTGCCTATCTTTCACAGATTATACTGCTTTGTTTACTGGTATTGCCCATGTAGCTAATGCTGATGATTTTGCAAATGGGATATGAAGACTAAACATAGGCTCTCACATGCCATTTTTCTTCCATAAATCAGGGCTTGGGCTTCAGCATTGTTGGAGGGAAAGACAGCATTTATGGGCCAATAGGAATCTATGTCAAAACCATATTTCCTGGTGGAGCTGCTGCAGCTGACGGAAGACTACAAGAAGGTGAGAAATCCATCTTTTCTCCTTTTTCCCACTCCAGATTCCCAAAGAAAATCTAAAGAAAGATTAAGTGAAGATGAAGGTCCACTGAAATGAGCCACAAGTGACTTTTACATCTGCATCCATTATTACGTTTGCAAGACTCCTTTTTTAGTACATGCATATATCATACAACTTATTCACAATACAGTAATATTAACATGTTTTTTTATTTTGAAAAACAGGTGATGAAATCCTCGAACTGAATGGAGAATCAATGCATGGATTAACACATTATGATGCCTTACAAAAATTCAAGGTTACGTACTCTCCTTTCAGAGCAGTTTCAGCCTTTACATGCAACATGCATGTGAACTCAACCCATCCAATTGTGATCTCTTCTTTCCAACAGGCCAAAAAGGGTCTTCTGACTCTAACAGTCAGGACAAGCTTCAGCACACCTCATTCTGCTTCCAGCTATTTGTCACCCCACTTGTGTCAGTCACTCAGCTCCAGTATATGCATAACCAAAGAAAACAGCTCTTTCAGTTCCGAAAGTCCAGTGTTCTTATTAAATGCTACAAAGCCCAATGATAGGGTCATAATGGAAGTTAGCCTAAACAAAGGTAAGTGCTAAAATTGATTTAGCATGGACAAACGAGGCACTGATTCACAAAACACCACTCATGCTATCTGCATGTCTTTCCTCACTAACATCATTATTTTCCTGAACTAAGTTTTTTAATATACTAAAGTAGACCATGATGCCTCCAGTGCTAACAGCAATCTATCAGCAGTGGCTTTTGAATACCATCTGTCCTCAAGAGTCAATTATACCATTTCTTCACTCAAGTGTTGTCACATTTATATCCTTCAGATGAAAAAGTAGATCTCTTAGCAACAACTAATTCCTATGCAGTTCTTATCCTTAATTATTCAAGTAGTTTGCTTCATTCTTGAGGTGGCTAAAAAGAAGTAAAATACATACTTATGTCTTCCTGTATTTCTGCCATTCCTGCTCCAACTGTTACCTTCTCCTATTTACGAGCAATAACTGACTGAAATACGTTTTTAAACACAGGATCAACAAAACAGTGAATAAAGGCTCTATGAGGTGACTTACCAAATAGAACGGGATCTCACATCAGAGTATGCAGAGCAAAGAAGTATATTTGCAAAAATCTTGAGCTGTACTGTAGAAAACAAAAAGAGGATTGAGACTATAAGAAACGACCACACACTTGCTCCTTAATTTTTGGTCTTTTTGTTTCATTCACTCTCTGTGCAGTCATTTGAATTCCACTGTCACAAAAAATATTTTGCAAAATAAACTTAGATTGCATCTTATGTGTAATATGTACAAGTTGTGAAAACAAGAGTAGGTTCCTGGTTCGTAACAGAATAAGTTAAATAAACTGAAAACAGTGTTTTTTAAAATTATTCTCTCCAATTGCTTGTTTTGACTGTTTATTACACTTTTCTTATTATTATTATTATCACTTTTTTTTTCAGAGCCAGGGGTTGGCCTTGGAATTGGGTTATGCAGCATCCCTTACTTCCAGTGTATTTCAGGGATTTTCATTCACACCCTCTCACCAGGTTCTGTGGCACATATGGATGGGAGACTCAGGTAGGATAAGAAAATCTGTCTTATGATAACTTTTTTCCATTGTTCTAAAATATTTTACAACTTTATATTTTATCTCACAGGGCAGGAGGTCAGTGCCTTCTGGAGGCTTTGGGTTAACAGCACATGCTATTCTGAGGGTTTGAGAATGCAAATGTTTGTGATAGCCAGAATTTCCAGAAAGATCACAGCCCAGTGGGATTGTTGTCACTTGTCTATACTTGGGTTGCTTTGGAGGGTTTAGACAAGCACAGAAATATGTTCCAGAATGAATTCCATAAGTGAAACAATGAGGACATATTTGGAAAAAAACAGAATACATGGTATTTTCTGACTTGCGTGGATTTTAGATTTTCCCAGTTAAAGCTCCTCAGATTCTCTCTTCTTCCCCAGTGGAAATGCAGTTTTACTGAAATGATCCCTAGTGGAAGTATAGAAATTCACCTCATAAGATTTATGCTCAAGTAGTCATGTTGAGCATACTTATAATTGAACAGAACACAGCTTTCTCAGTGACTTTCTTTAACTTAGGTTCTCTCTCTACATGCAGTACTTAGCTGAAAGAACAAAGTGGTTGCACACTTGGAAAGTTTGATAAGAATCAATGCCTTCAGAAGGCTTCGTAATATATATGAGAATTTGTAATGAAACAGGGAAGAGTGGACAGCTTGGAAAGATTTAGTTCAAGCATCACCAGGATTACAATCGTTTGTCACTAGAACTGTTGTGTTAGCAAGTTACTCATATGTAGCAGAAATATGAATATCCTTTCTCATCTGAAATAACACTAGCAGACCATAACAACGTGAGAAGTGTTAACTTGATAGGAAGGAAGCTGTAGGTGGAAACAGCAGCTGAGCTGCATACAGCAGAAAAATCAGACACAGAGTATGAGTAGCTAAGCATGAACTTCATAAGCTGCATGCAGCAATGCAGCAGATCAAAAAAAACCTGACATTCAACTCATCCCCATTCCATTTTCTGTGAAGAGAACAATGAGACAATGCAATTTATATCTGTGATCAAAGTAGAGGTCAACTACACGAATCTGCTTTTTGCATATCTCTGCATGGGTGAAACAAAGATGGGAGGAAAAATGTTTTATTCACACTTTTTCTTTTAAATATCTCTGCAGGTGTGGAGATGAAATTATTGAAATTAATGAAGCATCAGTGCAAAATATGACTCTGAATGAAGTTTATGCTGTACTAAGCCATTGTGATCCTGGTGCAGTGCAGATTATTATCAGCAGACACCCTGAACCACAGGTAGCACTCTGTATTCTCATTTTCAGTAAAACACGTAATGATAAACTAAGATTAAGAAAGAGAGGAAGTGTTAATCTACAAACAGGTTAAAACAAAAATGTTGCTAATGAAGGTGCTGATCTCATTATAAGCATCACTGCAAGTATCTGAGACTGATTACGGTATAAACCTAGGATATGTCCTTGCATATAATCACAAGATTTAAATCATATTTAATTTTTAAAATAAAATATGATTTTTAAATCATATTTTAATCATAAGATTTAAAGATTGCTTCAACAGTTTATGTGCTGTGAATAAGGAAATTACAGAAATAATATTTAAGGTATAAACAAAATTATATAGATCAGAAAAATAAACTTTAAAGAAATGATTCTTAGTAAGAAGACATAAATATGAAAGAGGGATTATATTCCTCCTTTCCCTTCTGCAGCCTCCCCCCCCTCCCCCCCAAAAAAGTTTATAGAACCATTTTCTATACTGTAATTAAAATTTAGGTCTTCCTCAGCTGTTTGCTATTCAAGTAAAAATTTTGTAAAATCAGATATTTCTCCAGAATGCTTCCTAACACAAAGTAGAGCATAAATGATTAACTTTAATTTGTTGCACTAAGTTATCATTAGAAAAAAATCAACATTAAACTACCTTACACTGATAAATCCAGTATTAAAGTTCTAGAGAAATATGCAGAAGTACATTTATCCATATAGAGCCTATTTTACCAAAACAGCCAACATAAATAACACACACACAGAAAAATTTCAGCTCTATTAGTATAGATTCCCCTATAACAGTATGCAATTGCTTAACAACAGTACATGATGTAACTAGGTATATTCACTTCAATTAGAAGACTTAGAGGGGTTGGAAAGTTTTGTGAAAGGAATGAAAGTTTAAATGTTACTCGCCACATAGTAATCTTGTAAAAATATAATGGCATGGTATTTCCTAGGTGTCTGAGCAGCAGCTAAAAGAAGCTGTTGCACAAGCTGTGGAAAACAACAGATTTGGAAAGGAGAAACATCAATGGAATAGTGAAGGTAAGGGGAGTGCATTCATTGACATGCAGTAATTTTGGTTTTTGAAGAAATAAGGACCAAAGAATAAGCAATAAAACGTACTGCTGATACAGATATAAGGAAAACAATGCTATTTTGCTGTCCAAAAATCTAAGCCTTGACATTCTCTCACAAGCCTTTAACTCCTTGTATTGTGTGTGCCAGATGATGGTGGGAGATAGCTACAAATTTAGCCAGCTGGATCTTAGAAGTAAGCCCTTGTCACATATCTAACCAGACATTTTGATTGTGTTTCTTAGGCGTTAAAAGACTAGACACAAGCTGGCATGGAAGACACCCATGTGAAAAACATATTGAAAGAAACACTGCTTATTGCAACCGTAGAGCCCAGAAGCTGATGACCCGCTCCAGCAGTGACAGCAGCTACAACCCCAGGTCCTTGTGTAGTAATGGTGCTGCATATCAACTGAGTGACTTGAAAGAAAGGGTACACAGCATTGATGTACCAATTACCAGACAGCCTGGCCTGCTGTACTCATTGTCTGGAAACAATTTTGAGAGAAGTTCCCCTCTTACTTGTAGTGAAGGAAGTCAACCCTTGCAAAACGCTAAGAAATCAACAGAGATTCTTGTTAGAAAACCTAAATCATCAAAGCCCAAACCTCCTCCAAGGAAATATTTTAAGCAGGACTGCACAGGAAACGACCAGTATATTGCAGATAGAAAAGAAAAGCTTGTATCTGAAGAGACTGAATCACCTTCTGCAAATGTGCAGGTAAAGCAAAACGTGTGTGTGTGTTTGTGAGTCTGGCAGGGGAAGCAGTAGGGCAAAGAGAAGGGCTGTGTGTGATAACAGGAAGTAAGTCAGGGAAAAAAAGAGAAGTGTGCGTGTTTATGGGGCCTGGGGGAGAGTTTGAAGGCCTTCTTTTTTGAGAATATAGGAGTGAGCCAGTTGAGCGCAGATTTGTAGGTTACTCAGTTCCTTTTCTTACCTAAGATAGAATAGAAGATGTTTCACATTTGCATGAGTGTGAGGGACTGTGAGATCTGCATGTTGAAACTAAGTTGTGGCATGTTTAAAAATGGAACTGTTTCCCTGGGGTTTAGCAATATGCCAGTAAAAATGAACGGAACTGTACGCAATACATTTCCCCAACTGGTCCAAATAAACCCATGCAGCTTAGAATGAACTTTGACTATAATGTTAACATCCTAGAAAGTTTCAGTTTTCATCAACAGCTACTAGAAAATTACCTACCAGAAGTTAAATTCGGAGCAGTTAAGTGGCTGTTGGACTTATCACTGCATACGACTCTTGAACCTTCACCCCTCAGTTATTCCAAATAAGGAAGAAAAAATCAATCTTAAGATCAATAAAGTCAAAAGCTTCTCTATTAATGAAGAAAACCTCCTCTGGAAAGAGGGTATGTATGTCTCAGGGCAATATTTCTTTAAGTCCCAAGAAGAAAAGGTTTCTTGTCGGAATGCATTTTAGATAATGAAGAGAAGGTTTTACAGCTGCTGTAAGCACGGAAAAAGGTTTTCCTAGAATAAGTTGCATAACAACCACCACCACATTACAGAAACCTTAAGGAATTCTTTAATTACTGACTTTTTTCAGGACATACACAGTCCTGATTGGTTTTGCTTCCTATTAGCAATCCTGTAGTTTAACTGCATAGCAGACAGCACTTCTAGCACCGTGGTATGGCAGCTTAGTGTCATTGGTTACAATGGAATCAGGTAATTCAGGAACATCTGTTTATGGTGTTGAGTAATATTGATTGCAACCTCAGGGTAATCCTCTCACTCTATTTTTCCAGTGAAAAATGAAAAAGGGAGAGTTCCGAAGGTACAGTAATGATTTAGCTTTATCCAGCTTGTCTTTGGGGTAAAAGATCTTCATCAGAAGAAACTGGCTTATGGTGTTATTGCCACTGACTACATTTTTGAAATGTCAGCTGCATTTTTTCAATCTGTTTACAAAAGTAGCATAAAATACCATGCTGGCCCTCTTGAAATAGAGAAACAATTAACGTTGTATAAGGATTGCTTCTCAAGCAGAAATATAAACTTGATTCCTATTCAAATATCTTCTACCAGACTGCAAACAGGTGAAAATATAATTTTCTTCAGAGTCATGTAGTGTGGTTTGCATAATTACATTCTGACACACTTCTGTTTCCTGTTTGCTCAGCAGGAAGTTAGAGAACCAATGCTAGAGGGACAGCAAACAGACGTAACTCACAGTGTCTTCACCACTTCTCCTACAGCTTCTGAACACACAACTGCTGTTCCAGGGGGCAGAGATCAAGAACGAAAACCAAACTTAGGTATGTTTAATATGATGCTTGCAGCTGAAAATAGCATCTTTAAATGCGCACTTCACTCATAGCTGTAATTCTTGGGTTGAAGGAAAGAAATTTCAATCCATCAGTCTTTGATAAAACAGAAACTACATTGAAAGAAGCATACTAGACTAGATGATTTATTGTAAAAAGTAAAAATGGACAATTATTACCGTATTTTTATATTATTGTATACTATTACTGTATTTTTTCAATATAAATAAGCCTGTTCTTATTTAAAATGAAAAAATGACATTAAAGTTTTACTTCAGCATTTCTAGAATACACTGTTATGCTTAGCCTCAAGGAAAGTATTGTAATGGTACGTATCACTGATAATAAATTACTATCTTCTTGTGTTTGATAGACTAAAAGAAGCAGTTTTAGTGGAGACCTGAGTGCAGCTTCTCAGTATTTACAGGGGGGCTGTAAGAAAGAAGGAGACAGACTCTTTAGCAGGGTCTGTAGGGATAGGACAAGGGGAAATAGTTTCAAACTAAAAGAAGGGAGATTTAGATTGGATATAAGGAAGAATTTATTTTTTTATTTTTTTATTTTTTTTTTTACAATGAGGGTGGTGAGGCACTGGCACAGGTTGCCGAGAGGGGTGGTGAGTTCCCCATCCCTGCAGACACTGCAGGTCAGGCTGGACGGGGCTCTGAGCACCTGATCAGCTGTAGGTGTCCCTGTTCAGTGCAGGGGAGTTGGACCTGATGGCCTGCAAGGGTCATTTCCAACTCAAACAATTCTATGATTCTACATACTAACTGATCTCAAGGAGGTTCCTTCCAACTTAAACTGTTTTCTGCAAATCTGTAACTTCTGGTTCAGATCGTTAAAACCAATAATGTTCACTTATACAACATATCTTTCTTTACACTGATGCAGACAAAAATAACTGCAACTGCACAAACAAAAATTTGTTTCCATTCATGTGTACTTCATCTAAGCTATTTGGAAGTTACAGGACCCTTTAGAAAAGGGATCATGTTCCTGAGCATGGAAGAGCCTTGTTTTTCTGATAATTTCAGCATCAGGAAACTGAACTTGTAGATCAAGAGTTGTGAATTTAAATAAGGCTTAAATTTTCTAGAAACATTTTAAATAAAATACTTATTACATACTTCTCAGAGACAAATGAAGTTCAAATTAATGAAGTACTAAAAACGCGTAAGTAAAAGATGGATGAGGAGAAGTAGGAGGCAGCTTAATAATAATGTTTCTTTAATACAGGAACTCCAGTTTCATCAATACGAAGGCCTGTCCTTAAGAGGCAAGCACGGGTAGATTATACTCTTGATACTACAACAGAAGATCCTTGGGTTAAGATTTCTGATTGCATAAAAAGCTTATTTAATCCTACCATGAGCGAAGACAACAGCCACTTAGATTTGCAACCTGGCATTGACACAAATGAAGAACACGAAAATCGAAGCAGCTCAGAGGTGGTTCTGCAGAAATCAGAATCAGAAACAGTCAGTTTGAAAGGGTCAAAATCAGATGAAAGTGATGCTCTGAAAAAGGGCCCTCCTGTAGCACCTAAGCCAGCCTGGTTTCGCCAAAGTCTGAAAGGACTGAGGAAAGCAAATTCAGACCTCAAACCACAGGCAGATCAAAGTCCTTCCGACCTTCAGAGTGTTTCCACCAAAGAACTGCAATCCAGTTTATCCCATCTGTCTTCCAGGGGATCATCGATCAAACAGAGAATAAGCTCATTTGAATCTTTGAGTGCTCCACAGTCACCCGAAAAAGTACACCGAAGGCTCAGCCCAAAACCATCAGTCCAGAAGGAACACTCTCCCTCTGCAAAATGGTCAGAAGGGGCTCCAAACCATTTCAGCCAAACCCTTCTTCAGTGCTCTGAAAATAGCCAACAGTCAAAGTCATCTGTGGTTATAGGTACAAAGAGCTTAGATAGATCTTCCTGTCCCAAGGACATCCTTGCAGCCAACTCAGAGAAAAGCAACAATGCCAACACCAAAAATCCTTCAGGCCTTCTCATTGCAGAAGCCATTACAACTTCCCATGTAGCACCAGTAGCAAAAGTACACAACCTGAGATCACGAAGCTTTCCACTTACTGCCACCCAGTCTTGTGAGATGATGAAGACATTTGATGAAAACTACAGTAAAATCTATTCCATCAGTAACCAGGTGTCATCTGCTTTAATGAAGTCTTTGCTTTGCCTTCCCCAGTCCCCAGTCCCTTCTGGGAACAGTGCATGGGAAGCACTGGACACATTATCTCAGACCTCTGCAGAAGAGGATGGGACTTCTCTCCCACCTGCAAGTGAGAACCATCACCCAGACACCGGATTTTCTCTGAAGTAAGATACTGTATTTGAAATCAGATTTGCAGATCAGTATTGGTGAGTCTCTGTGCTGATTAGCTAATAATATTCTCAGGCAGGATCACACAATAGTAAAGAACAGTGATTGGCAGGATGCCTCACGTAGCTGGTAAATTTAATTTGCTTTTTGTAAATATTGACATATTTCAAGTTTCCTCCTCGTTCAAGAAGAGTATTTCTAGTATCTGAGTGGTAGAAATAGAAAGTGAAACTGACATTGTTACTGCATGTACCAGTGAGGAAGCAGAGGAATTTTAGTATGTTACTTCCAGAAGAAGTGAAAACTTTATGGCTTCCCAAAATTAAACTAGCTGCAGCTAGTCACTGTGATGAGATGGTGCAAACATCCTGATGCTCCTAACATTTGCCTTTGGTTAAGCTGCATATCATTGAAATACTACTACTTCTAGCCTAAAAAGCAGGTCTGGCTCAAATACATGAAGGTGACGTAGACAGAGCGAGGCACAGGCATTCCCCAGGGCAAAAGGCACCAACAATACTAAGCTTGCTTCCTATAACGTTTTATACGCATTTCCAGTTAGTCAGAGATTTAGGAAAACAACAAAAATCAGAGGTATTTTTGTCAAAATATTTCAAAAGCACATATGAGCCTTCAAAAATTCTTTCAAAACTCTACTGCACAGATTACAAAAAATAATAACAAAAATCTACTGTTTGCATTCTCAAGGAAGATCATTACAGTCGCATGAAAATGAGAAACTGAAAAACAAAAGCAACAACAAAAATCACAGACATGGTTTAGATCTATTCTATTCTAGAGCCAAGAGATTATTCTTATTCTTCTATGTGACTGATCCTACTTCTGTTAGGTATTATGATATATGGAAGTATTCATAATACTTATGACGTGAACGACCTCCCCAGTGCTGGGGGATCGAAGGATGACTGCTCTAGAAGTGTCTGCTCTGTGCTTTTGTATGTCCTTTCATAACTCAGTGTTTCTTTTCTATTCTATTCACAATGGGACAGCCTCTCTGAGCTGAGAGAATACACTGTGAGCTCTGCAGATAGCGAGAAAGAAGAAGAGAAACAGGAACAAGGCTCACCTCAAGCATCCGGTGTGTCAGGGCAGTCTGTCATCTCTCTGCTTTCTCCTGAAGAGTTAGCAAAGCTCATAGAAGAAGTCAGATCACTAGATGAAGCCACGTTAAAGGTAAATCAGCCTTTGCTCGGTGTGATTTTTGGTGTGATTTTCAACATGTGGAGTGGCTGTGCCCGGTTCAGCTTTGCATCTTTTTGTTATCACAGATAAAACTTGGAAAAAATGTTTAAGCTGTGGTACTTATATCTGTGAGCTGCAAGCCACATTATTTTTTCCTGTTTTTCTGTACTTACATCATCAAGCACTGATTCTGTCGTACTCTTAAATTTGATTAAAATTATAGTCAGATCTAATTGACTCATATTTGCAGAAACATAACAGTTTTGGACATAATAACATTTCACAATATAGGTAATTGATAAAGAAATTTGATCAAAACAAAACACTTGACATGTCTCAGCATTATGCTCAAATCCTTAATCCTCATTACAAAATGCTCAGTGGACAAACAGAAAATGCATGGATTTTCCTGTCAACTCAGCTTATATATTGGGATGTTCTCGACACAATTTATTTCTCTGCCTAGGAATTAGATGATATTCATGTTACAGTTCTGCATAAAGAAGAAAACACTGGGCTTGGATTCAGTCTGGCAGGTGGCATAGATCTAGAAAACAAAGTGATAACAGTAAGTAGTATCTTTCTCAAAAAATACTCTGGAAACAACTACTCTCTCTAAAAATACATATAACTTTCTGGTTTCCTACTACCGAGGTTGGCTTTTGGCATAATTAAAGTAAGCAGCTGTTTACATAGGGTCAGAAAAATCTTGGTTGTGAGTGAGAATGCACAGAGCTGTCATCTCCAGGTAATTATTAGCAGAAGTGTCCTGTTTCGTTGGGTATTACCCTCCCACCCAACAGTTCTTAAAGCCAACAGCCCTCAACAGCAGGAAGCAACCACTTGGCAAAGAATGGAAAATACACACAGTGAAAACTATTAACTGAATAATTTCTTTTTTTTTTTCTCTCTTTTCTTGTGTGCCTGTGTGGTAATGGGGCTTTTCAATAGGTTCACAAGGTGTTTCCCAATGGACTAGCATTTCAGGAAGGAACTATTCAGAAAGGAGATGAAGTACTATCCATTAATGGAAAGTCTTTTAAAGGGGCAACTCACAATGATGCCTCTGTGATCATGCGACAAGCTCGACAACCCAGACAAGCTGTTGTTGTCACTAGAAAAGCAAAAGATGGAGAAAAAAGTCACAACGTTTCAATTGGCTCTAGCACATCTTCAGTTGCAAGCGATGTCTCACAAGAATCAGGTAAGTTCAGCAGCATTACCTCACAGCTGCTACCTACTCAGTGTTTAATCAGTGTTTGATTTAATCAGTGTTTGACAGGACGAGAGTAATGGCCTTGAGTCAGAGGAGGTTCAGGTTGGATATTAGGAACAATTTCTTCTCACAAAGAGTGGTATTGGAACAGGCTGCCCAGGGAGGTGATGGAGTAACGATCCCTGGGGGTTTTCAGGAGTAGGGCAGAGATTGCACTGAGTGACATGGTCTAGAGCAGACACAGGCATGGCTGATGGCTGGACTTGATGATCTTACTGGTCTTTCTAACCTTGATGATTCTGTGATTCTAATATCGTCGCCTGAAACCATGGGTACTAATGGAGCTGCTCAGCATCGGCTGGGTAAATTGAGAACTGTGATCAAGGACAGCACAGTTTGTGAAACACTCCTGAAAGAGGTATTTGGGATAGCTTTGGAAAGAATTAATGCATTTCTGAAATAAATGAACCCTCTGAAAAAAATCAGACCAAACCAAACCAGGAAACCAACCAACTGTGAGATCCTCAGTATGAATTTCTGAAAGCATGTAAATACTGTTATTCTAGTAACAGGCCTAACTGCAGTTAAAATGAAAATTCAGTTTCTGAATTCTGAAAATTCAGATTCTGAATTCTGATATTATGGTTTCTAATTTGAAGTTTTTACTATGCAAGACTATTTTTCTTTGTGAAAGAGTTACTGGTTTAAACAACATGCTAGTGATTGAGGTAGCAGGTGGCTATATCCACAACACATGGGCAGATTAAATTGCAGCTTTTTGGTTAATAAGAATTTCAAATCTAATGTCAAATCAAGTATGCTTACTGCAAATTTTGTTCACTGAACAGATTTTTTTAGTTCTAGAAAATATCACTCTTTCATTTTTAAATTTCATTTCTGCTATGAGTTCAAACACAACATTCTCTCTCCAGCTTCCCAAAGGGCTGTACAATCACAAAATGAGAAATTAAAAGCTGCCATCTCAATTGGGCTGTTTGCCTTTGCAAACAGAACAGAAGCTCATTTCTTTTATCAGATCTTACAGTCTTCCAGGTATTTTGTGCCCACCTGCTAACTTTCCATTTATTTCCAGCAACTGAAGATGCAATCTGCACTATAACTCTAGAAAAATCAGCTGCTGGTTTGGGATTCAGTCTGGAAGGTGGGAAGGGCTCTATTCATGGAGATAAACCCATCATCATCAACAGGATATTTAAAGGTAAAAACACTTCAGTGTCTGGCTGGCAGGTTCTTTGTTGATAAAAAGTAGCGTAGTTCATAACTGACTGCTGATTTATACTTATTAAAAGAGATTTTTGGTAAATGCAGCATTATCCCATGCAATGCAAGTAGTTTTTGCCTCCTGGGAACAGCTGACTTATACCAAACACAGTAGTGAACCCTAATGAATGAAAGACTAACTAAAAACTCCCCCACAGAGAAAATTCTTACTATTTTTCTTCCTTCCCCTACAGGAACCTCACTGGAGCAAAGCAGCCCAGTTCAGCCTGGTGATGAGCTATTACAAGTGCAAACCACAGCCTTGCAAGGACTCACTCGTTTTGAAGCATGGAATATAATCAAGGCATTACCTGATGGGCCCATCACAGCTATCATCAAACGAAAGAATCCAAGCTCTGTTACCAAGAAGGCATCAGAAACTTTATAAGAGGAGTAATTAGACTACTGCCAATACTACATACAAAAAGAGATGGTGTGGTTTATCACTTACAGACATCTGGCTAGCATGTCGTGATACTCTGTATATGGAATTTTACTGCCTGTTAGAGACAGCTGTTTGGGTTAAAATGAGAAGATGTGAAAACGTACATGATTACTATTTCAGAAAATTGTTTCAGTGTCAAATAATAACAAAAAATGACTTTATAAATAATATACTGGTTGTAATAAGATGTGGAAGCGATAGTACTCTTATTTTAAGCCATTCTCTTAAAGACTGAGAGCACATCCTGCAACAAAGTGTTCACTTCTGCTTTACTAGTTTTGCTTGCCGCTTTATCTTCCCAACAGGAGGGAATGTGCACACCCCCAATGAAAGACAGTAACACAGCATCTGTGAAACGCAGAGGAAGTAGGATGCAACTTAGTACTTCAAAAATACAGCGTGCCCTGGAAAACTCCAAAGTTTCTATTCAAACTGAAGAACAGCCTAAAACTGACTAGGATAGCTTTCTATTAGCAGCTGAAAGAGCTGTGTTGACTCAAGCACCCAAACTAGGGACAAAAAAAAAAATAAAGGGAGCATCTCATAGTATTGCTAGGATGAAGCAGGAAGCTGAGGGCAATAGAATGAAGATTCTTCTGACATTCCTTTGGTCAGAGATCTTATGGGACCAGAGTCAAGAACAGCAAGGCCATCTAGAAACAAGAGTGCACATTACTTTTAAATACCTTTGTATAATTTTTGTAAGGAAGTGTCAGTATTTAGAAATTCAGCCTTCTGAATTCAAACTTTTACTCTGAAAACACTGATTTGGACACAAAACTACGCAGCAAATGCTGCTGCATGTATTCTGGCACCACTTTCCATATGCTGTATAGAGTTCCACGAGAACAGAATGCCTCAGATTACCTCAGTGTCATTTGCCAAAGGTGTCCTCACCCAAAACAATTTAAAAACTGACACAGAACCACCAAGGTCAGTTGGATCTTTTTTTTCTCCCTCTTCCAACTGTGTTTTTCTTACCTCACTTTCAGTGTTTTCTTTTGCCTCTGTTTCCTGTCATCTGTCAGGATCAAAAGAAGTGCAAACACTGTCAGAAGCAGCACATCTCACTGGAGGCACTCCAAGATCTTACAGGATGATCTTTGCTATGACATTTGCATCTCTGATTTGGCATGGCAGAAGGATGAATGTTAAGTGCTCTTAATTGCTTCTGGATAGAACACACTGAGCACTCAGAAAAAGCAGCCTGAAGTTATTTTAATGAAAAGCCTCAACCACCACCTTTGTTGTTCAGAGTAGTATAAAAATATAACAAATGTTTAAAAAGAACTAATTAAAAAATCCCACTATCTGCAAAAGGTTTAATTGCAGGAACAGCAAGTGGTGACTTGAGCTCCATTCACTGAACCTTCTGAAAATTAAATTAACCACAATCTTGCAAAGACTTGCCCAGTTACTTAACATGAGGCCTGATACTAAAACCTGCAACACATTTAGGGAAGTAAGTATGAGCCTCTGTAACGTCAGGGCCCATCTCTCTCCTCATTGAATTTGTTACCTTTCTTTAAGCACAGAAAGCAGCAAACTAAATAGGAAACAAGGACCAGCCATGGACAAAGAAGTCAAGAATGAGAGCCCTCACCAAAACATTATATCCCCACTTAGTGGGGAGTGCAAATTAAAGGGAAGGCTGTTTGCTGTCTCGCTGCACTGAATTCTGAGAAATGCTGGAGATCCAAGTGGTGCTTCAAGGTACCCTGTGAAGGGGTAGGAGGAACAATTTTAAAGAGAAACAGGAAGATATAGCAGGAAAGACAACAAGGTACAGCAGAAAAAAATATTTATTTCATCACCCTCATAGAAGTTTTTACATCTTTGTACATAAAAAGGACTGAATTAAAAACTGCTTCCCTAAAAAAATCTATTCCACAAGGTGAGAATTACAGTAGAACACTTTGTATGCAAACCTATGCCCCACACCAACATAACACAAATACACGGATAAAGAGCAGAGCATATTAACTTTGTTAAGTAACCAAGTTAAAGCATTAAAATCACAACCTACCAATTGCTAATACAGCAATTAATTTTCCTTTTGTAATTCTATGTAACCCATAGCAATGTCTGACATTCCCACGGTAACCAGCACCGTAAATATTTTTAAAAGCTGCACATATCACAACACGCTTGATCAGGAGCTGATTTCCCAAGTCAGTGCTGTCAGGTAAGTATTAAAGAGAGTATTAAAGAGATGGCCTGCCAAGTCATGACTGAGCTACAGAAATGACTGTTTACCTGTTGAGACCTCTCACTACAAGAAGCTGAAAAGTGTTTGAAATACCTGAGTATTTCAAGTGCAGTTAAAAAAAACAAGGCAAGTAAAGTGCTCAATCCTCTTTATTTATTGCCACTCTATCAGCGCAGTTTGGTTTGACGCTGTGGAAATGACTGTCATGGTACAGAGGGGAAGAAAGAAAAGTGTCTACAGGCCAACCCACAGACCTATTAATTGATTTGCATTGCTAGACTTTGATTTAGGAAAAGCAGCACTTAACTTGTATTTACCACAAATATCTACATCTGTGGGAACAAACAAGTGGGATCCTACACACAATCCAATTCATTCTGACTTTTCTGAAACATCCTAGCAGCTCTGTGAGGGCTGGAATCAGAAGAGCCACCTATTTGCCTGTTAAGGAACATTGTTCCATGGGAGTCTGCACAGAGCTTCAGAGAAACTCTGTTTTGCTTGCACCTGACTAATGCTGGTAGAGTGGATTTTATGCTATAATCACAGACTCTGATGAAGAACAGATCTAGTATATTTGTCTCCCACAGAAAGCCAGCAGTGCTGCCTGCAGGATTCTTCTTGCCTCCAGTGTGACATCTTCTAATTACAGAAATGAAGGATATCCTATTAGAAAAGTATGCACTACTTTGAACAATTTCAAGTTTACCGAGGATCTTTGTCAGCAGAAAAGTGTTACAGGCCAACTTCCTACTTCTCATGATCACTACCCTCAAACTGCCAGTTCATTTCCTACGCTCAGCTGGTGATGTCAGCATTTGGTCTCATCATGCTTTTAATGCCTTAACAGCTTTGGTCAGATTGCTGTAAAATCCAGCTATGTTAGCTGGAAAGAAAGAATCCACGACAGTCTGGGGAAGATAGCCACCAAGATCGGTCTGAAAGAAACTGAGGAGCTGGGTCCTGTCTGGTTCCCTGAAAGACAATGCAAATGATTTTATAGCCAGAGGTATTAAGGACTTTACAATGACTCTCATATATGAACTATGTGATGATAGATATTTCTAAGTTAGTTTTTTTTAAACAAACAACAGACATTAATTTTAAATTTCTATAAATGTGTGTGTCAAATTACAATTAAGCTAGGCCCTATTGAGTACGTGATTCTGTTTACAAATTATGGCATTGTAACAAACAGCTAGATACACATTTACCAAAATTAAGACCATAACCTATGCTCTGCTGAATCTCCATTTAAGAGGTCAGCAAGAATTGTGACAACAGTTCTTGTAACATTCAGAACTTCTCTCAAAGAAGAGAACTCACAGCATAAAAGAGAACAGAATAGGCACTCAGTCATAACAATTACATGTCACAGGAAGATAGAAACATGTCATTGCCAAGGAACTACACATTGCAGATAGCCACATACACACAAACACACTGCACAATGGGTAAGAAAGGGTTCAAAATACAGTGGTCAAATAGATCTCTTCTTACCCTGGAATTGGTATGCAGAAGCAGCCACAGGGATAATTATACCCTCTCACAAAATTTGCTTGAGGGGGACACAGTGGGTGTTCCACATTGGTAGCTATAAGAAAAAGCATTCAGGAATTATGTCATTTACACAGGAGATGGGAAAGAGTCCTTTGTACTCAAAGCAGCAGCTGAGAAGCACATTCACTCTAAGAAAACATATTTGAAAAGAATAAGCAGCATAACGCTCCTATTATTGGGCTGCATCATACAAGCACAGAAACTACCATTGAAGTAGAAACTGCTGGGGCTGTTGACCTGAGAAATCAAAGAAGTGTTACATTCAGAAGTAACTGTTGCTGAGCTCTGAACCAAGCATCAGGACGCCCTGAGAGAGTGTTCATGAAACTGCACCGCCTAAGTGCATTGCTGATCTCTGGGTTTCAACCAAGTTGCTTCCAACAAATCCATAGCACAGAGGTATAGACCACTTCACTGCTAAGAAGGAGCACTCCAGGAGCAATACTCCAGGAATTAGAATTTCTGGCTAACCATTCCTGAATGGCAGGGGAAAATTGGGCAGCTGAGCGAAGAAGCAATAAAAGCAGTGATTTGCAGCAGGCAAACAATTGCGTGAAGATGGAAAAAAAAAAAACAAACCTACAAAAGAATATGACTTATGCCTAAGAACAATGCAAAGAGACCACAAATATTTTATCCTTTAATCAAGATTACAACACAAACATAAGCATCTTACCAGCAGATAGCATCGTCCCATCCTCATACTGCCTCATTAAGATCACATCCACAAATTCTCTTGGTGAAATAATCTTCATGAAAGCTGAAGGGGTTGTAGTTCTGCATACAGAGACAGCCTGGAAATTACAAAGGACTTTACATCAGTTGATGTTTCCAAAAGTACAGCATAAATATCCCTGTGCTTTCTTGTACTCTTTCAGTTACACTTGATGAACTTATGAAGGAGTTATATTACACTGTTCACTGAAAAAAAAAAAAGAAAAAGAAAAAGAAAATCAGCACAGGCAAAAGGCACCATGGTATGCTAATTAAATTATTTAATGAAGGAAAACACACCAATGTTGCATTGATCCCAGGTTGTTTAAGGAAAGATGCCACAAAAGATGCTGAAAAGCAGATCTGGCACACATGTGCTCAGTGGACAATTAAAACACTACTCTTTTTCAGGATTTTCATGAAGATACCTTCTCTGTAACATGTCGCTTAAGAAAGCAACTTGATACCCAGATTCTGTGCTGCAGAAACCTTCATATTTCCAGTAACTAAAAGAGGGGAAATTTAGATTAGATGTTAGGATGAAATTCTTTACTCAGAGAGCAGCGATGGCTGGGCGCAGCTGCCCAGAGCTGTGGGTGCCCCATCCCTGGAGCAGTTCCAGGCCAAGTTGGATGGGGCCGTGGGCAGCCTGAGCTGGTGGGGGCACACTGCCCATGGCAGGGGGGTGGAGCTGGGTGGGTTGTAAGGTCACTTCTGACCGAAGCCACTCCATGATTCTCTAAACATCTGTGAGGGAACAGGAAAGACTGCTAACAGAGATTCAGCTTGCCTCAATTTGCAGCGGTAACACTGTAGTGCAATACCTTCAGCGATATAAGTTTACTTATCTTTAAAATACATCGTATTTAGCCCAAAACATAAAGCTGTCTTTCAGAAAGACAGCCCTTCAAGAGAACAGATACAATCTACTCCCATAACGGTACGGAGAGGCACGGATCCCCCATCCCAGCACACCGCAGCCCTTTCCCCGCAAGCGACGTCGGCTGTTTCGTAAGCGGCACAAACAGGAACGCCGAGTCCCCAAACCCACGCTCAGCACTCACATCGCTGACGGCCTCCACCACCTCGAAGTCCTTCACGTTCTGGTCCCACTGGGTCCTGAGCCCTCCGGCCACCGGCTTGATGCACTCCCAGACCTGCTGCGGGCGGGCGGCCACGGTGCCCTCGGCGCGGTACCTGAGGCGAGGCGAAACGAAACCGAACGCGCTGCCGCTCCCGCCTCGCCCCGACCCCGCTTCCTTCCGCTAAGCTCACTTACACGTTGCCGGCGAACTCGGCGGACGGCCTCCAGGACACCGCGACCTCGTTCTGCAGGCAGGGAGAGCCGTCAGCCGCCCCGCCGGTCTGACCGCCCCACGGCCCCGACCGCCCCGCATCCCCCGACGCTCACCGTGCGGCGGCAGCTCCGCCAGCCGTCCGCGTCCCGCCGGTACAGCCCCATCTTGTCGGCCGCCGACTCGGCGAGCCCCGCGTAGTCCATGGTCAGGGAGGGCGGGGCAGCCGCTCGCACAACGCCTATGAGGCTCCGCGCTGCACCGCCCCCGTGGGCCGATGGCGGCACCTCCCCCTCACCTGAGGGCTGCGACATCCCGGCGTGGCGCGGCGGAGGGTTAACTGCATGGACTTCCAGCCTCCATAGGCAACGAGTAGGAGACCTGGGATAGAAAGGATCGGAACACGGCTCTGCCGAAAAAGGCTTGGCGGTGCTTCTGGATGGCAGCTGGGCGTAAGCCAGCGACATGCCCTAGCAGTCCGGAAAGCCAAGCGTGTCCTGGGCTGCATCCAAAGCACCGCTGTCAGCTTGGCGAGGGAGAGGATTTGCCCCTCCGTTCTGCAGTGTGAGATCTCACCTGGAGTACCGTGTTCAGATCTGAAGTTCTTAGTAGAGAAGAGACGTGAACCTGCCAGAGCACATCAAGAGGAGAGCCACAGAAATGACCCAAAGCATGGAACACAGACTGAGATCTGGGGCTGTGCAGCCCGGGTTGTGGGGAGACCTGAGAGCGGCCTCTCAGAACCTAAGGGGGCTGTAAGAAAGAGGGGACACTCTTTAGCAGTGTCTGTTGTGATAAAACAATGGGAAATGGTTTCTGACTAAAAGAGGGGAGATTTAGACTGGACATAAAGAAGAAGTTTTTTTATAATAAGGGCAGTGAGGCACTGGCACAGGTTGCCCAGAGAGGTGCTGGGTTCCCCATCCCTACAGACACTGCAGGTCAGGCTGGATGGGGCTCTGAGCACCTGATCAGCTGTAGGTGTCCCTGTTCAGTGCGGGGCAGTGGGACCAGATGGCCTTGAAGGGTCCCTTCCAACTCAATTCTTTGATTCCGTACTTCAGGGAGCAGTTCTGTGCTTGTAGGATGGTGGTTACCTGCTGCATGGATTCAGTGGGAGCATGTTTCTGCAATCACATCAGAGAGCCTTGTCTGATGTACTTCTATACAGGTTTAATTCAAGTGCTCCAAGTACACTGCTTTTGATTTTCCAATAGTTTTTTGGTTTTTTTTTTTGTTTGTTTGTTTTTTGTTTTTTGTTTTTTTTAAACAGCATAACATGTAATAAAGGAGAATGATGTCAAAGCAAGGTACAGTTAACAGTGAAACACAGGACTAATTATGCTTTTCCCACCTTGAATGGCCGACTGTGGTAGTTATTCTAATAGACCTTAAACAGGAAATACAATGACTGCACAAACCTGTGCACAAACCTGTTCTAAACACAAAAAGTTGGGGCACTTTCTCAGACATTTGAGCATACCAGTTCATTAGGCTCAGACATATTTAGTTCAGTATTGTTTTTTGATTTCTTTTTGGTGAGTTTTGTCCCAGGTTTCAGGTACTTTTCCTTGCTATGAATGACCTGGATGTATTGGTCATTGCTGCTGTTCTGTGGATCACTGCTCGATTCAATGGAAACTGAATCAGATTCTGTTAGAGACTGCTCCAGTATATGCTTCATTTTAGGTTTCACATGCGGCTCAAGATAGTGCTGATCAACATTTTTCAGGTGCACTTTTTTGTAGGCATATGGAGGTCTGTCCAGGTCTAGCTCAAAACCATCATCCCAGGATTTGTAATGCACTTTGGCTAGGTCTTTGCTTGTAAGAACATGGCCATCAGCACGCTCCCCAATATAAAATCGCGGTGCTGGGCGAAGGTCAGACAGTGACCGAGGGCGATGGGATCTTTTCATATAGCGTCTCCCAAGTTCCTCTTCATCCTCCTCATCTTCACTGGGATGAGGAGAATACATGCGTTGTGGTGTTTGAACCACATATCTTCTGATATTGTGCGGATACAACTCAACAATATCTTCTGGCTCTTCTATTCGGAATTGCCTTTGGAGTCGGGAGGTAGAACGGCCTGATTTTTTACGGGGTTCACTTTCATTAACAACATAGTATCTGGTAGCATGTGGTCTGCGTCCCACAAAAACAGGAGCCCCCGCTCCAAAAGCATCTGGATTTACCTGCCGAATGCTTTTCCTAAAGAGAGGCTCAGAGTGAACATCTTCGGTACGTTTTTTGAAAGTCACTGGTGTATAGGCCTTTGTTTTACAGAGCTCACTTGCACTCCCATGCACAACACTTGGGTACCTTTAGGAAAAAAATAAAAAAAAAGGGAAGAAAATGTTAGGAGATATGCTTACCAGTATAATTAAAACGGAAGATATTCGGAGTGTTACCGGCATTCTGAATAGTATCTACAAATGATTCTGCTTTTAAAAAATTCCCCAAGCTGTTGTACAAAACCAGTCTTGCCTGCTAGCGGTATGGTCGTTTCTTGCTTTCTGTACACTTGATACTGAGGGCGTTAAAGAAGCTGAAGTTGTGGGAGTTGCATTCACAGGTCTTGCTGCATCACTCGAGGGCACGGTGTGGGGCACAGTCTGGGAGATGGTTTGTATTCTGGTGCCTTTGCTCACAGGAGATTCAAAGTTCAAGACACTGCCATTCTTCCGTGGGGTTGAGGCCCGAACAGAAGACTCCTGGCTAATAAGACCACCGTCTTGGTCTGGTCTTTTGTCACTCCCATCCAGATTCTGGAATCTGGCTAGAAAACAGAATTTATCACAGGAACTCTCCAAGCCTCTAAATTTAGAAGTTGTGTAAATGCACTGGCTCAAATTTACCCAAAGGTCAGAGAATTTAATGTAGTTTCTCATGTCTAAAATCTGAGAGGTAAAAGGTGTAGGCACAAATCCCCTCAGGCACAGTAGATGATTAAGTCTGAAATCTCTTCAATGCAGATGAGATGTTTAACTTAGAGAGGTCAAAGGAGCCATTCCCTTTTCCCCTCTTCTACTTACTACCCTCTGAATTTTGAGTAAAATCTGACATGATTTAATCATCAGGAATGTCTACCAGGTTCTGTCCTGTGGGTGGTAAAAGCAAGAAAATACCCAGCACAGAGATCTCAGTGAAAACTACATGCCTTGGCTTTCAGTACTACCAAGATTAAGTCAAGCTGGGCTTAAAAACCATCTAAAAGTATGACTACACAGGAAACATGTGTTTTGTTTTGTTTTTAATACAGTTGAACCTCCCTATGTGTATGAGAAATAAAAATATCTTCACGTCCAAATCCCTTATTAATAGTGGAATTTCCTAAGCACAACAACTTACCTACTGCCATTTGCACCACCTTTTTCTTATCTTCAGTTCTTTCCTAAAACACATTCAGGAGAGTGAGAAGGTTATTTTGGATTAGAAAGTAAATCCAGTACTGCATACAGATAACAAAGGCAGGATGGATTTACATTGTGAAATATTGAAAATGACATTAGTTAGGCTAGCACTTCCTTGAAAACCCACGAATTTGTATGTGAAAGTACTTTGAGCTGTACTTACTGCTTGTATCTTCATTCTCAGCTGATTGTTGGTGAATTTCAATGATCTTGCAATACTTTGTAGGTAATAGATCAGCATGCTAGAAGTGAAAGAGGTGATTATGAGTCACATTAAACACTCTTGACTGTTTTCTCTTTAAAGGTTTATGAGTCATCAAAATGGCAAAGTCAGTCCTTGTGTTCCAGCATTTCCTTTATACTGTGATAATGGATCATAACTTTCTTTCAGGCAAGCATATATGAAAGTTTGACAAATAAGTGATATTGAAAACAGATTTAACTACAGGTTGAATTGTGCCTGTGCTTTTTGCAAGTCTTTTTATTATGCATGTAGCCCTGTGTGCATTTCTAGCTTATTCTGTTTCAGTTCCAGACACACTCAAAATGAAAATTGTGATAGATGCTTTCTCCCCCCCACTTTTTTTTCTTTTCTTTTTTTTTTTTTTTTTCACCCCAAGGTTACTGAACTACAGCTAAATTGTAAGCTCATTCCACTGTCATTTTGTTGGCTGGCTGGAATAACACCTTCTTACATTAACACTGACCCAGCTGACATCAGATCTAGCCTGACAATGGCTTTCAAATGAAACAGACTTATGGCTGAACTAGATAACATAAACATTTATGTAGGTACTCAGTCATCAGTTTGAAGCAGTCAGTAAATTTTTGTGCATTTCTAAATACGACAGAGGAAAAAGATACAAATAGTAAATACTGCTTTAGGTCCTTTCAATTAATCTAAAAACCAAGCTGGTAAAACAAACTGCGCTCATCTATTTATGGAGAAAAAATGATAGAAAGGCACCTGCAAAGCAAATGATTCTTTACAGAAGCAAAGTGAATTTCCAACAGCTCAAAGTAAATATTAATTCCCAGCTGTGAACAATTATTTAGAGTCTGGCATAAGAAAGGACTTCCACTGGATAGTCTGCAGGAAGCTGTATTACATTAACACTTAAGAGCAGACCTTCGTAACTGATTTATCTTGTCAGGGATCAGTGTGACTGAGTAGCTTCTTTCAATGATAGCCTGTGAACAGAGTTCAGTCTAAGCAGAACTAATCTCCCTGAGGAAATGGAAAATTATCTTCTGAGGTGCTGTTGAGTGGGAAGAAGGATCTTAAAACTTCCTGGAGCCAAGAGCATTGTAAGCTTTAACACAACAGAATGGACTTCCTTTAACACAGGGTCCAACTTCCTTTAGCACAGAAGCAGCTTTTTGAAAATAGGGTGATGGTTATTTTCAACATATTCTCATTCCCATCCGATGCTTATAGCATACATTCAGTAAGGTTGTTTTTTTCTTTGTATATGCTTAATAATGTTACTGTTCCTCAGTATCAACATGAGACTGTCTAGAGATGAAGTTAGTATTAACACAGTGGAGTTAAATTTGCTATGAGAAACAAAGTACTTACAATAGAAGTAAGAGCGCAGGGAGGACCACCACAGGACTGCTGATGTAAGTAACCACTGAGTTGAACCACACAGGAAAATCATTTTTAATTGTTTCAGAAACAATATCATATATTTTGTCTTGTCCACTACAGGGAAAGAAAAAATAAAATTAAATCGTAAAAAAATCCTTGGTGTGTCCACTTTTTAAGCAGCGTTGCACTGAATAATAATAAAAAAATTAATCTAAGACCACTTATATACAGTGTACTGAAGGAAAAAAAAAAAAAAAAAAGGCAAAAACAAAAGCTAAAGGCTACTTGTTCATTACTTACATTTTAAACAAATTTGCAAGAGTGCAAAAGCGCTGACCAGGCTTGAAGGGTACCAATATGTGATAAATTTCTTGATGGCACACTGCATCATTTAAATATGAACTAGTGGAACCATGTATATAATGCAAAACACGTAACCTCATTTAGGATGATGAGGTATTCAACTAATTAATTCTTAAACTGGAAAACATGGGCAGCACGAAAGCATTGCCCCATCCAAAAACTACTATTTATTGATAATTTGGGTATTGTTGAACCTGATTAACTAATTGAGGGTGAAATAAAATCATTGCCATTTTCATTAGTCCGTTATAACTTACCTGAAAGGACCACAGGTTAAAGATGGCTTGTATCGGGCAATAGCAAAAATTGTTGGTAACATGCACAAAAACAACATGAACAGCAACATGGCCAAGTAGAAATTATTGGATCTGCAAGAAGGCATAAATGTTTCAGATTACCCTAATCAGGGAGAAAAGCAGAAGCAACATGAAAGATGCAAGTCTTCATCTACCTAACAAGTTCAAGATTACGTTTCCGAAAGATCAAAATCATTCTGTTCCGATTAAAAAGTCTGAACAGAGCCACTTTAAATAGACCCTTAATGGTCACAATTTTATTTGTACTGCTTTCCAGATACTGCTGCTACAGTCAGAGAACTGTTTATAGCACTGTTCTATAAAACCTCGCTTGACTGTCCAGATTTGTTGGGGAAAATAAGAAAAAAGCAGAATTTGATTCATCTTCAAAACATATTAGAAATAACTGATTCCTAAGATGTAAAGATGCCCTAAATTATTTCAGTTTGAAAAAATAGTTCATCCTGATAGTATAAAAAGGGGAAGTTCTATTGTGTGATGCAGCAGATAAAATAGGATACTTAATGGTTTTCATAAAAAGAAACACCAAGATACAGAACTTGCAGCGATTTACACATGGAGCTTATTGCACTTAATCAGATTGGTATGGAAATAAATGATCTCCGTCAGGCCGCATTTCCTGGTCTGGGAATATTCTGTGACATATTATTTAGTTTGATTTCTGTTTATCCCCTAACTTTCACAATAAAAATACTTTTGATGGTACTGCTTGATTTCCTCTGTGAAACGCCAAGTTTGCTACGAGTCCTTCTGCCCTGCATACTGCCATTGAAACTCATACCTTCCCTTTTCGGAGAGAATATCTAGATGTTTTCAGTACAATCACAAACCAGCTTTGGGCAATTCAATCCCACTTGAGTCTCTTTTGTGTGTATCTAAGTACCCTGCTGTAACTCCAAATTCTCCAGTTTCTTGGTAACTAATTTTTTTTCTTCACAGGCCTTTGATATCTGTCCATTTTGATTGTCAATTTTCAGAACTAAAAGCTCCTTTTGTTTTGTTTCTGCACACAGAAGACATTTCCATTGACTGCGGTGCATTTATTCTTTATCTTACATTCTTATTTGGACTAACCGAGAGGCTCTAAAAACCTGCTGATGTGGTACATTGCACGTTAATACAGCCCAGCTCCTCAGGTACATGAGTCCAATCAACTTGAGGACATTGAATGCCGGTAAACAAGGTGAAAAGAAGGCTCCCATCCTGGAAGAACAATGTCATGTCAGTGCTCAGTGTTGCCACAGCAATTTTAACAGCAAAGCATTGCATGAAAAGAATAGGTAAGCAACAAGTCACTAGCAACAGACAAATTCTTAATATAATAAAGTGTAAGAGAATGCACTGGTAGTATCTTGCTGGAATACATTTCATTAAGAACTGTCATACTTTGCAATCAATCAGATCACTTGCGGATTACATACCAGATCATTCCTTGATTGTAGACCAAATGCAGTACATTCTCTGCAATTTTGAATTCACCATATTCTGGCTACAAGAAACAGAGTGTAGGATAAATATTTCACCTTACTCTTACTTTTTTTTCTGGATCACTTATTAGAATCGTTTGGCTTACTCCATTTTCAGACAGCACATGGCCTGAAATGTCTGGATCAAATACCACCTTCTGGCAGACAGTGAGAACCCAGTAAAACCTACTCAGTATCAGGGGATTAGATAAACTAATTCATCTCTAGTTTACTTTGTTTACTTAAGGACAAGGAACAGACTTAGCCTTTCATGCCAACAGCTGCTTGCTAACCAAATACTACAGTAATTTCCTTCCTTCTTGGATCACTGTCTCTATTATGGACAGTTGTTACAGCTAAGAAAGGAAGATATGGGATGCAACATGTTCCCTCTGTTTTTCTAAAGGCCAACAAATTACTCATCATTTTCTATGGGATTGTTCCATAATCTCATTCTGGGAAAGACAAAAGTCTGTGCACCACAGCCATGGGAGTAGGCCTGAGAAAAATACCCCATCTCAGCATTTATCCTGTACTCTCCAAATAAAACTCAGTGCGAGTTGTGCCTTTATAGATTGTGCTATGTAGAAATAGGTAAATACTATCAAAAGGCTTTCAGAACATCCAGTACTATGGGAAGGAGCCCACCCATCACCAGCATCTTTGTTTCATAAAATAAAAGCCTGTACTTACAAACTTGCTTTCTAGGTCCCAGCACCAGCAATCACTTAAATATCGGACACACAGTCCACGGAAAAAATCAATTAGCAGGATGCTCGCAACTGTGAATATCATGTCAATGATTGACAGCTTTAGCATCTCCTGTAAAACATATTATTCCAACATATTGAGTCATTCTGGAAACAAACTGCTTTGCATACAGCTCTTTTGCATTTATACTTGCATTTCATATTTTGGATCATGCTCAGTACTCTGATGAAGCATGATTTTATACAAAGTTTCCTTATATGCATTTCCTGTTTGACTTTACCCTTGTCTTTGCTCTAATGTAAAGAACAAACATAATTAGACTTCCAGTGTGCCTTCTACAGTTTGCAGCAATAAAACTCTGGGCATGGTGGTCTCAACCTTTGTAATGAGCCTACTGAATATTTATCTAGATAGACAGGATGCAGCTATTTTCTCTATTGTACCCAATCCTTTGTCGTACTGACTCTTGAAATAGACACTTAATAAGTCCTTCACAAGGAGAAATGCTTGTTGTTCACCAAAAACCACAGCCCAATGACAGTAGGGTCACCAAGCCACAACAGAAGTCTGTTTAGTGCTTACAAATTAATGGGGTTGCTCCTTAATTAGTTGAGCCTTGAAAATATACAATTAAGTAGAAAAGATTATCTAAAAATAAAAACAAAGATCTCTAACCCATTCTGTAAAAGAAGAAAAGAAAGAATAGTTCAAAAAAATACCTGATGCCTGTGGAATAGGGAGGGCAGCAGGCAGAACAGAAGTCAGCCTAATAGACCTAGGAGGAAATTTGGCTCCTGATGATCAAACAAGACCTTTGATATTGCTCACTCTGGAACAATGAACTAAGCAAGCCAGAAATGTGCTAGCATCATTTTTCGTTTAGTGGCCTGGGCGCTGGATGAGTGCAGCACTGACAGTGACCAAAGTACATCAGGATCAAATGACAACCTTTGTAATACGCATCCCATTAAAATGCAATCTATCTGCATCACTCATCAGTAGAGATCTGCCTGTGCAGAAGACAGAGACTGAAGGCTGGCTAAGGACACTTGTACAACACTAAGCACATTGTATATACTGAACAACAAACAAAGCTCTTGTGTGGCCATATCAATCTGTGCAATCTTCCCTCTTTCTATACAGCCCTTAGCTAAATTTCTGGAATTTACACCAAGAAAACCTCTAAAACTGAACACAGTATGACATGGTTTTAACTTCTGGTGAAAGAGGAATTAGGAATAAATAGATTCAATAATATAACAGTGACATACTTGACCAACGTAGGTCTCCCAGCACTGATTCTGCGCAGAGCTAGAGGAAGCTGTGTTGTTAACCAGTGAATCAGAGGTTGGCAAGCTTTGAGCGTGAGATTTGTTGCTGTTCATTTGTGCATCAGAAATAGTTGCAGATAAATTGCCTTCTTTAGGAGGAGTTCCAGTTGCAAAAGAGGGGATAGAATTACTTGAATTGCTGTTAACCTGAAAAAACAAATGTCTTGAAAACTGCATTTTCACCTGTACTTTTTCTCTCTTTCTTTACACCTGCATACATGCAAAAGCCTCATGCCTTCAACAAGGCATATGTACACATGAAAACACTTCACATGTTTTCAAGCAGCAATTAGGTGACTTTATAGTAGCTGCCAAAGCACAAATGCAGTTGGAAATTTTTTTAGAACAGTGATAGAAGCTGATTTTAGGTCCAGTACCTCCAAATACCTAAAACGCTGACATTTAAGTAATTGAGGAATGCACGTAAATATATTATTTATTTCTCTACACGTCAGCAATCAAATGGATCCAGTTATCCAAACGACTACAAGTATTCATAAGTGAACATTACAAAATAAATGTCACAATCCTTTCAAATTGTAGTATGCTGTAATGCTTGGATTTCACACTAATTTTCACCTGAGTTGAAATATACTACGGATGGAATTCTTTCTGTTGTAAAGTCGACTCATTTTGCACATTAGCAAACATTAAACTTACACTGTCACTCATACTGTTCACTTTATCCAGGAGAGCAATGATCAAACTGTAGAGATTTCCCAGATAGAGAACAAGAACTCTGAAAACAGTAAGACATAGGTTATCGACATCCCATGAACTTGTAATATATTCTCCTGTCTGGTAGAAATAAAACACCAGCAGAACTTTCTTCTTCCTCCCTTGTTCTTCACATTCTTTCTACACTGTATCATGTCCATACCTTGCAAGCTGAAAGCGAAGAGTGGTCCTTGGATGGTACATCTCTAGAGCTGCCACGAGTTCAAAAGCAGAGGGTGCAATCATGGTAATCAGTGACACAACTACGCTTACCTACAGAACAGAAAGGCACAGCGCTGTTGTAGCCTCGCATGCTGATATCCTATGGTGCCTTTACTGCTGATTGGAGTATTGCTGATGCACGTGCTTTTGTGACTGCTTTTCTTGGAGAATATACTTTGAAAAATTATCATTGGCATTAGTAATAACTGCAGTTGGGACCCAAGATTGAAGACCTGACATATCACTCAGGAATCTTTGCTGTAGATAATTATATTCTAGCTTTAAAGCTATTAGCTTATGAATATCAAAATTCACCACGTTGGAAATACAAAGAAAGTATCGTCCTCTGAAATGGATGAATTGTTCTCTGTACACATTTTCTTCCTATTCTCAGCATCCACTCCTTCCTCTGAATAAAAATATTCACAGAACATGCAGTATTCTTCAGCTGACATCAATAGCCATTGTCAAAGCTGATTCCTTTCTAACAGCTCTTCCTAGCTCTTCAGCTCAGTGTTCACTCAGCTCAATCATGGGCAGAAAAGAGACTTCAAACTTTGTCTTCATGAAATAAGAGCCAACTAGAACTGCAGTCTCAGAGCAGCTTGCTGCCCACGCCAGCTCTGCTGACACCTTGGTGCAGACAAAAGGAGCAGGCGTGCAGAGCTCCAGGTAAGCACAGCTCAGCACTCCCACTGCTCATTTCTCCCGGCTCATCGCTTGCAGTTTACACCTCAGTGCACACTATCACTACTGAGAGCCCTGAGACAACAATCCTGCTTCTAACACAGCGGTGACAAATATGGTGTACCTCATTTTTTTCCCAAAGGGTCAGTTCCCTCTTCTTGCTCTCTAACTTTTGGGATCGATCCACGACAAAGTAAATGATGTAAATACTTCCAGTGAGTGAGAGAAGCACGAGGATGTTTGCAATAATTCTTAAACTGATTGTCACTGCCCTGAAAAACAAAAATCACCCAGCCAATATAGCAGGCTGCCTTATTACACCAGGGCTCTTTTCTAACATGGCTTTTATAGGCATGAAACAATCACAGAGCCCTGCTGCCTGCACTGAAGCAGTGCTTTGGAAAGTGCCTCCAATCTTACATACATACAGGTTTTTGCTTTTCTTCTTTTCCTGCTCTTCCAATATAGCTTCCTTGAAAGAAAAAAATATATATTAAATAGCATTCTGCCAAAATGATGCTAATCTTTCATAGAAGGCATCAAGTAAAATAATAAAAAACTTTCCAATGTTGATGCAGCCAGGTACTCCCCTGGACCATTTATTATGGAGAGATTAAATGTATCCATGCTTTTACATCATTAACGTAATTTTTATTCTGTTCAGTGAAACTGCATCACAAGCAAATTTGTTTTTATTTTTTTAGCTTTTTATCACACATATGGTGGCAATAAACAGAACACAACAGGGACAGAAGAGTTGTATTAACATAGGGATAGAAGAGACTTATGAAATGGAGTGGCAGTGTCAGCAAGTGCAATGTGACTGCAGTACCACAGGGAGGTGTGATATCCTCCCCCAGGCAAATGTATCCACCGGTGAATGCCAGGAAACAAAAAAGAGCAAAAAGAAATGAGAGGAAAGGCCTATTTAATTTCAAAATAGCCAGAAAAATAATTTGTAGAGGGGCAGATTACCCGAATGCTGTTAACTATGGCAGCCGCTTTGCTCTCTGCAGCCTCAGGGTTTCCTATTAAATAATCCCAGGCACAGAACAGCCTCCAACAGAAAGTGTAGTTTTCATCGGAAGCACTTGCTAAACTCATTCTTGAGTTCTTCGCCATTCTGTGAATAGAAAAACAAAAAATGATTGAAGCTGGTGTGTGAAAACGTATCTCAAATCACTGGGATGGTTCATAGTTTTCAGTTTCTTTTTAGACGTGCAAATAGTTTGTGGCAATCAGTGTAATTGCTGGCAATTTTATGATGAAAATAAAGTGGGGTGAGGTTCTGAGAATGAACTCGATGTTTGCTCTTGTGCAGAAGAGACTCACTGATTGCATTTTTCATACCTGACAAATTAAGCATGTATATCTCACTACAGATGTGAACATTTTTAAGATCACCAGCTAGGGTTCAGCTAGAAGATACTATCGCTATTACTGTATGAACTGATACTGATACAGAAAAACTAGTGATCATGCAAAAGCCGTGTTTTGTTTTCTGTTTATTTTCATCCTCAAAAATTATGTTATTGTTAAATAGAAACCTAGTGATGTTTTACAGACCCTGGGAAAAAGGAAAAAAAAAACCCACCTAGTCGGCTCAGGCAAAAGGGCAGAATGTTGCAAAGTCTAAGAAATGAAATGAAGATTAATAGCTTATGAAAGGAAGGGCAGCCAAATGGACAATGTTATATGGGGAACAGTAACCAGGCAGGCAAGAAGTCAGTGGGCTAAATCAAAAAGAGAAAAGCTAATCGCATCCTGAAACTGCAGATGTGTAAATCAGCATCAAGAACACCAGTGACCCTCAGATCAAGCTGGAAGGCAGAATAAAAATGGATGGAAAGAGAAGGATTGGTTTTGAAATGTAGTTATTACAAACAACACTAAAAATTGCATTAGACTGCACTATGCCAAGTAGACATCCAGAAGGGAAGGGAAAGTGAACCAAGAGGACAGAGCGACCTCACTCCCTCTCGGCACTGCACATTCCTGGATTTTATGGCCAGCACTTGCAGTCTTGCTCTCTCCTACCTCCTGGCTTTCAAACAGCACAGGAATTAAGCTTAATATGAATGGGATGCTACCTATCAGCTGAAACAATGCAAAGGCTATATTGCTCCTATGACACAATTTTTGTATTAGTATTTCAGTAGGTGAGAATAGTAATGCTGAAAAGCATTATACTTAAAATCGATGTTTCTGTCAGAACAATATACTAGAAACAAGCATAAGAAACTTGCACCTCATGCTGTACAAATACAAACCACATGTTACCCTCCTTTTATGGAGTGAGAAACTGAAGGGAGAACCAAGATAAACATCAGCAAGACAAAGAGCAAGCTAGAATTGAACTCCATCTGCATTCCCACCATTAGCAGATGCAAACAGGTTAACAGAACCGTGCAGAATAAATGCAGAGGAAATGGGATAAGTGTGCCATTAACATCTGCCTGAACATGCAAGCTTACGGATAGCCATAAGTGAGAAATATTACTTTTTTAAGAGGATGATGAAGCTGTAAGCAAACACTGCCATGCCAACCAGGAAGTAGGCGAGAGGCAGCCGGTATCCTGCTTTCCCAATCTTCCTTTCTCTGCCATAGTAGCCATAAAACAAAACGGAGTACTGGAGGTAGCCCTGCAGAGACCAGAGTCTGTAAGTAAGAGTGGTAACAAATAGGTACAACCAAACAGCAGTAACAGAACAATAAAGAGTGGTTTTAGCCTTGCCCCAAGTGACCAGATGGTGTCCAGGTCTTGTGCAGTTTTCATGTCTTCTGGGCGAATGGTTTTGCTGACAGTGCTGCCGAACGGTGCACCAGCCAGTAGCTGGGGAGAGGAGAAAAGAGGTCTCTGACATTGCATCAACCTGTCTGACCCACAAAGGGTCATTCCTTCTCCTAAGCTAGAAACTAAGCATTTTAAAGCTGACTGTCCATTTTAAGTATTTTTAAGTTACATATGACAGTGTTTCATCTCATTATTTTTTTTAATTAAGTCTACTCACAAAAATGAAGTAAGAAACTGAATACCTTCATCACTTCAATTTGCTCACTTTTTCATTTGGTGGCTTTTTGCATTTTGGCTTAGCCAACAAGAAGAAAAATCAGATATTTACATGTTTTGATGTAAGCATGTAAGCACAGATGTAATGTTCTGATGTAATCTGAAGCACAGATTGAGGTAAAATCCTATCTATGAATTATCTCACAAAGTTAATATATAGCCTAAAATTGCATGCAAGATCTAAACAAAATAATGGCTGTTCAAACTTCTAGAAAATAATTTCTAATGAACAACAATTTGTCTGGAGGGAGATGTTACTTTTTTTTCCTGCCTATAAATCACATTTGTAAGACCTAAGCATATTCAATACCAACTGTAGCTTTTAGGATTTGGTTCTCCATTTTAGTAATCGGATACAAACATATTCTATAAAAGCATTAGTACTATGTTGACAAAATATAATCTCTAACACTAATAGCAAAATTATCCTTTGGCAGAAAAATGTAGAACCCTCTTAATAATGGTGTTTATTTTAATAATTCATTTGAAACTGTGCATTTCAAATTGATGTACGCCTTTAAGTGTGGCATTTGTTTAATTCAGAAAGGAAAGCACAACGGGTAAGCAAGCATGTTTCTGTAAATATTAGCAACGTGTTCTTACCTCTGGTAAGACTACAAATGCTCCTGTCATTATGGTAAGTACAATATTGATTCCAAATAGCCATCTAAGGAAGATGAAGTAAGAGGCAACTCCAGACCCAAAATGACCTTAAACCATAGAAAAAAGTTATCTGAGCAGCACAGTCTATAATAGCTCCCACTGTTTATTCATTAAGTATTACCTGAAATCTAAGCAAAAGAAAAACCTGCCTCATCGATGCAGTGTGAACAGCGAGGTAGAGAAAACATCAACGTGTCAATGAGGAAAATATGATTATGCCCAAAGCTCTGCTGGATGAATCTGTAATTACCAGCAGTATTTACTCAAGAAGCCGCTGCACTGGGTGATGTAATGCAGCAATTCCATTTGCTGCGGAAGCACAGCAGCACAACCTAAGTGCTGATGTGATGTTCAGGGCTGCCTTGATTTAATCTAGGACTGCTGAGGTGCCTTCACACGGCTTGGTCCTGGGCTTGACCCATGGATGCTGGACCACAGACTGTGATGAACTATAACCAAAGCTGCAATGGACAAGGCAAATTTCTTATTTCTATATTTGCTAATTTTTTGGTTACACCACACTAAGATCATCAATGAGATCTGTGCAGTGCCTAAGGCATCAGGAGGAGTAAAAAAAGTGAAGCTCTACATCAAAGTCATACTGTGGGTGGAAGGTCGCGTTTAACACTTCCTCCCAAATACTGTTTGATTCAGTAAATCCAAACATGAACCTTAAGACCCAGCATTTCATCAAACGCTTTACAGTTCCATCCTGTTAAATCCTTATACTTACTCTCAATTTTTTTAATTCGCATTTCCCAAGGAATAAAGAGCACCACAAAATTATATGCCAGTCGAAGAAACTTCCTCCAAAGCTGTGGGAGAAAAAAAGCAGAGAAGAAAAGAAAGGTGATAACTTTGTATGGAGAGGAAAAAAAAAAAAGGAAAATAAAGAAATGCATCAGTGTCTCTCATCTGGTATTGCAAGAAATACTAGCAGTGTTCTTTATCATCATCTCAGACCATGTCTGTGGGGTGGAGATGGGCATGGTGAGATTTAGAAATGCACACGATGTGGGAGGGCTCCTTAGCTTCCGTTTTCATTAATAATATTATGAAGGGGTTTTCCTGTTACACTCTTTAATTTGTGCTTAAAGAAATAATATAGTTACCCTACACATAATGAGTGGTCCTGATTAACTTCTGAATTATATCCCTTGCAGAATATCTTCAAGCAAAAACACACAGTAGAGACAATTAGATTAGATACAGACTCTAGGATGAAAGCCTTGATTTTGTCATAGGAAGAGGAATATGAACAAGAACGAAACCCAGTGTCTGATTACCAATGCAGACTCTTAGCAACGCAGCCCCTTAGCACACTCCTCTTCCTGGTTGACATCCTAGTTCCACTGAAGTCCAAGACATAAAACAGTATTTATGTTTACAGCATCCTACTTCCACTGCATTTTCTACACACAAGGGCAGAACAAGGAAAGATGACAGTTATGCATGTGGCCTCTCATTTGTTCAGATGAATAAAATGCATGGTGTTCTGTTTTACCATTATAACCCTGACTTCTAGAATTGAAATACATTGCACTGTGAAAAGTCTACTCATTGTGATGACACAAATGTTATTGACTGCTTAGATGACCAAAGAACTCTTCTCTGTTGGTTGCATATTAGGAACAGTTTCCTGCATGTTATTAGTTTCTAGTAATCAGGGCCAGAGTCTATTTTCAATTGTGTAAATAGATTTGCTAAGATTAGATTCAAATTCTTCGAATATGATGCAAGCAAAATTCTTCAACAATGTATTTACAACAAGCTATTGCAGGATTGTCTTCCAAACTAAAAGCTAGACACATTTTTCATGCTCAGCTATTGAACTGTGGCCCCATGGTCTGCTGAAATTGCTCTTCAGAGAATACTAACATCATATTGTTAGCATCCCATTCCCATCACCCTCTCTGGCAGACATCAATATCCGTATGATTTGAGAAGGACGATTCTAATGTGTTAACACAAGGAGATTTATCCCTCACACATCAAATTAGCCTGAGAAATTGTAATGACTAAATTCACAATTAAAAAAAAAAAAAAAAAAAAGCCAAAAAACAAGTTCTTATCTACTTCTTCCTCAGTAGAGCTCTCAAGTTGGAAATCAGAATGACATAGAAAACATACGTATCTGTGAATAAAAACTTTAGACAACTTTTAGTATGAAGAAGAGATATAATTTAAGAAAAAGCAGACATACCTCCGCACCAGCAGCCTGGTAACCTCTGGTTCTAGTGAGCCTCCCTTCGTACTTCAGCACAATCTCCTTTGCCTGTCTGCACAAGAAGGTGGAATTTTGCTTGACATTGAGCCCAGTGCTCTGAGCCTTTAGTTCTGCACAAGCAGCAAACAGCTTCAGCAGAATGCTCTGAAACACTGCCATGGATTAGGTTTCCCTATGAAATCCTTAAGCAGGCAAAGCTTTTTTCCTATTGAAGATTTACTGTCACATTAAAAACACTGAGAGCTCTGCCTGAGAAAACTTGACATTCAAAACTTTTATTGCAAGAAGGGTTGTCTGTTCATTTATTTCTTTTTCCTCTCTGTCCTTTTAACCCAATATGGCACAACCAAAATGCCTAAAATAAGATTGTCATTAAAGTGTGGTTCGTTTTATGTGGATACGAAAGAATTGCTCTTGCAAGATTCCAAGAGGTGCGTATTCATCTGATCCTACAGTCAGATCCTACTGCTGCTCATACAGTCTTTAACCTCAGCAGCAGTTGGATGGGGACCACTGGAAACTCATAGACACAGAAGTTGTGGGGCAGCAGGAAGGCAGAGAGTCACAGACTGTGTAACTGAGGAAAATCATAGAATGGCTTGGGTTGCAAGGGACCTCAAATGTCATCGAGCTCCCCCCCCTGCCATGGGCTGGGTCCCCCACCAGCTCAGCTGCCCAACATCCCATCCAACCTGGCCTTGGGCACCTCCAGGGATGGGGCACCCACAGCGCTCTGGGCAGCTGTGCCAGTGCCCCTCCACCCTCAAAATCTCTTTGCTTCCAAGATTAAACAAGGACTCTGCTGGGATTTCCTCAGGACTGTAATGCTACCCTCGCATCAGATGGCTTTTAAGAAAAAGATGCCACATGAAGAGGAAGAAAATAACGTGATCCCAAGCATATAATGATGTGAAAGACATGACAGAATTTAGTCCAAATGTTGGGCACGCACCCTTTGCACTGTTTGGTGTTGTTACCTGAGCGCCCGCAGCTTCTGCCTCATCGGCCACGGCCTGCAACGTATGTTGGACATGACCTCCTTCTGGTACTGGATGTTCTGGAAGACTTGCTCTGGGTCGTGGCTGTTAGCCTTCTCTTCACTGATATCCTCATCTGAATTGCTGAACACCCCGCAAGAGGAAAAACAAGACAAATTATTCCCACCTAGATCCCCATCATCTGTTGGTTTGTGCAGTATCCAGTTTATAAGAACCACCTAACAGCAATAAGGGAACTCACAGAACCCTGTTGTTTCAAAGTTGATAAATAATCTGGATGACTTCCACATTGATGGGATGTGTCTCTTCCTCCCTACCTCTTGCTGCTCACTAACTCATCCATGCTCCCCAGCTGAATTCTAGTCTTTCCTCTGAGTGTTTCCAGCTTGTACATCATGCTAACAAGATCTTCCACATATTTTTCTGGAACAAAGTGCCATCTAAACTTTTCCATCAGAAGTACTTAAAATTCATTTACTTTCCATGCACTCTCAGCCTTTATCTTTGATTTTAATAGTGATAAAATATTTCCTTGTTAAAACAGAGAGGGAACAAAGGCTTAGCACATTCTGACCCTTTGCTCCTGTTCTTTGCTGATGGGGATGGAAGCACAAGACCACAGTGCACCAGGAATTAAATTGTAAAAATTACACGTGCTCTGATGTAGATTTCTATGGATGATTATTAAATCTTCTGATGCTGGCACCACATTCACTTAGCTGCAGCTCTCTCGTCCCGTTTGAAACAGGGAATTTCATGTGAGAGCAGCGTGAACAGAACCGAACACCTCCAACATCAACCAGCTAGCAAGTTTTCCAACTGCATCTCTGAGTCTTCATTGGGAAAATTCTCTGCAATTTTGCTGAAAAAGCAACATCTTTGAATCACTTGGAAATAAGTCAGAACCTCACTATTGCCCTGTAAAAACATTTGAAGGATGCACTTGGCCAGACTGTGTATCCATCAATCCACATTCTGGCTCTACCCTCGGCCACTGTGGACATTCAAGGAAAATGCATAATACATATGAAAGGTATGGAGATTTCCTATTCTGCTATTCTGTGGAATTACAGTGAAGGTGCTTATGGTGCAGCAGGGAGTATGACTGGTAGAAAGGGAAAAAGAAAACAGCTTTAAAATCCATCTAAATATAGAGAGAAGAGTGATTCTTCTTTTTCATGTTACTGCACTCTAAATAAAAGACAGACAAAATCTCTCTTTTCTGCTCGATAAGGAAGATCTGCACTTCAGGAGAGAGGAGGATCCCTACCTGTGGGGCGGCTCCTGGTAGGTGTAGATGTTGGTGTGCCGCTTCACCATCCGAGACTTCTTGCTGGACTTTGCAGGCTTTGCTGCTGCTGCAGCAGCGCCCGGTGCTGCTTCCATGGTGGCAGCTGCCCCAGCACCAGGTGGGACTCTGCCACGCTAGGAGGAAGCCTTGAGCCCCTGGCTGGGCGTCTGTGAAGCAGCCAAGTGGTACAGAGCAGAGAGCAGTGAGCAGTCCAGAGCCCCGAAGCAGAAGATCTCGCCCTGTGCTGCAGCAGTGGCAGGACCTGAGCCTGGAAGTGCGTGCATGCCTTAAAGTGGCAGTGCACAGCAGCTCCCGCCAGGCTGCTTCCAAGGAAGCTTCCCAGGAGCAAGGAAGGGAACTGAATCCAAGGGCTTGCCAGCTGCAGTCCTTACTGCAGAGCCAAGTTTCCCTTGTAACATGATGGGATCCCTCCAAATGCCATCCTTCCACTGGGCTTACCCACTCTGGGTGATGTTTCCACTGACATCATTGCTTCATATGTTCGAGCAAGTGTTCCTGCTGACATAAAGCAAGAATTGTTTGTATTTTGGTCTTTGATAACAGAGAAAATGTGACAGCAGTTTCCGGCAGGGCTTCAGGCTCTTTTCTGAAGGACAGACCCCGCACAACAGGGCCGCCTCTCAGCATGACCTGCATTCACCATATCTGGATTTAAGAATTCTCTTTTGAAGGGATCAAAATACCAGCCCTTCAGACAAGCTCACACGACCAAGAAATTCACTTTTTGTCAACATCTGCAGCACCTTAAATAAGCTCAATCTCATTACTTACTGCATAATTTTTCAACATTTACTTTAAGGATGAGTTTACAGAGAGCATTCACTTATTCCTAACTTGGAATTTGTTTCCCTTCATATTTCTGTGCACAATGTGGCAAGATTTTCAGTTACATAAATCAGCAATGTGTTGTAGCTCACTTTTATTTGCAGCCTTTCACAAGAAAGAACATTAAGTTCTCTCTGCTAAATTGCACAGGCTGCTTTTTTTTCCTTCTGCCTTGAGATAATCGAAAATATTGCTACTTGCTGAAAACTCTTACTTTTCCACTGTTATGGTTCTGTCTGTTGTACTCTATGTATTTAGTTCAATAACTCAGCAGCAACTCAGTAGTCACAAGCCTTATTACTATGTAGGTAACTCTTGGACCAGAAAGAATGAGGCTTGTGAAGCCCAGAGCCCAGGTGTATCTTGTCCGAAGCCTTGCCAGAAACCTGGGACAAAGCAGAACAGCCTCAGAACAGTAAAGAAATGCCGTGTCCAGAATTCAGTGAAACCAGGCAGCTGTGCTCTGCACTACCCTTTTCATTCCTTCTTTTTGTTACATGCACATGGCATGTAACACAGCAAAAACCATTGGTAGAAACATCACTTAGCCATGTTCTATTTACAATATAGCTTTTTCCATGAATTGACCTTGTTGATCCCAACTGCGTTCTGAACATCTTCTGTACAAACTGCCCTTAGACACAACAAAGACTCCGGTAATCAGCTTCCCAAGAAAAACAGAACGTAATAATTTTAATTTTTCTGCGCTGCATGTTATTATTTTTCATAGTAATCTGTAGAACAAAGGCCGTTAAACTGATAAGCCAGAGCTCTATCTGTGTATACTTAAATTCACTAGCTTTTGGAATGGTCTTCGCTGTTTGGCTTCAAATCCACAGGACAGAAGAAACACCATAATGTCCTTTCTCCGTGTCAGAGCATCCATCAAGTGAAAGCAAGCAGCCAAAAGGGGCGTCTACCAGCCCCGATTCATATCTCCATTAAAGGGCTAATCACTTCTTTCCATCTGGAAAAACAAATAGGGGAACAAAGCCAGAATTTTCTCAGTCTGAAAAGCCCTTTAAAGCTCTGATATTCAGGCAGTGCTGCAAACACACCCACTTCACCACTGTTTTGAACCTGCTGCAAGATATGCTTTCAGCTTTATAATTTAAAAACAATAAAATGTTAGTTCAAATTATTTCCTTAGTTGTAGTTAGTTATTTGCCTTTGCATTATGGCCAATGGCACAGAACTGGGAGCAAGATTCTGTTGCTGTGCTCAAGAGAATAAGTGAATAACTCTCTATTCAGGCCAGCCTGCTCAAGTCCATTAGTTTGGTGCTTATTCCGGTTATGTCTACTCATTGCTCTCATTTAGAAAATTGATTTTTTTTCTATAGATGCATCATTTCAAGCAATGAGAAGTGGCAATGGCTCTTTGTCACCCTGTATCATACAGAAATACTATTCTGGGCCAGACAAGCAGAGCATCTAACAAATCTGTCCACCTTTCCACCTTTCAAGCTGACTGTGTTAAACCCAACTGTTTCTGCCTCTGCTTCACTGTTCCTACTTCCCAGCAGACCGTGGGCTTCCAATGCAGTACTTTTCATCCGAAGGAGCCACGGAGTAAAATTTAACTTCATTTGTAGTTCCCTGTGATTACACAGGTCACAGAGAAAGCAGCGTCCTTTTATGTGATGATGGTACAGCACCAAAAACATTAAAATGCCAACATTCACAATTTATATGGATTTCAATTAGCTGAGATATCTTAACACGTCAACAGGGAATATATTAATTTACTTTCTCTTTATAAGAAGAAAGCCTAAAATCTTAAAATAAGACAACAATTCAAGCCTGACGTTTATACGACTCTAATAGTGCCAGTGCTAGAATCTCATCTATCATGTGAAGTTACTACCAAACACTAAAAGCACAGTGAGCAGCCAGAGACTCATGAATTCAGAGCCCATCTGACAGAAGGATGCACAGGATTAACAGAAAATAGAAAGCAGGCTCCAGGACCTGATCTCTGAAGTTGGTGGCACATCCTCCATGGCCCATATCCCTCACAATAGCTGCTCTCTAAGGAAGGAAGGATTCGCTCAGATCTGCAGCAGGGCTTTAGGTTTGCTTTTCAGCTCAGCAGACAGTCCAGCAGCCACGACACACAGCTGCCTGTACCAATATGCTCTGCTGAATCCTTAAACATACTGGGGTTTGTTTACTCCGAATGAATACTACAGTGGTTATAAATTAGACTTCAATTGCCATTAAGTGGATGCAAAACAGGACAATAACCTTTTACTGCAAGATGTATAATAGCAGCTATCTGTGTGTAATAGGAAGTCTCATGTTTGATGCATAGGGCCATTTTGCATTTTCAAGCAGTTAGCCACAAAAAAAAAAAAAAACCAAAAACACAACCCAAGCTGGTAAACGACAAACATTGAAAATTCAAGCAAACAAGCTTTTTGTGCTTGTTCACTCCTTTAGAGATTCACTGTAGACTTCCCATCTTTCCACCACTATAATTTAATTTGGACCTTTTCAACATTTCCCCCCTTGGGAAATTCAACTCCTAATACTAAAGTGAAAATTCAAAAGTTACGAATGTTTTCAGTTACCTCTGTAAGAAGAGAGTACTGTCCATTGGACAGGACAAGAGGTTTCATGTTGGGCCAGAAAAGGTTTACTTCACCTGTTTAGCCCCTAAACATATTTAGAGTTGAGCAGATGGATTAGAACAGATGGGATTTCAAGGGTAACAATGCCAAAAATATTTTCTTCACTTACTGGGAGAAAATTGTTCTACTGGACTGTACCAAATCAGTGCCTCCCCATGAGTTTGTTTGCACAGCTTTATTTCCTACAGTAGGTTTACTATTCAGCTCCTGCTAGTAGCCCTGGCTGACATGTATCTGTATCATTCCTGGATGAAGGGGAATACTCTCACTGTGGTTCAATTTTCTTGTGAATGCACATGCCACATAAAAAAATCTCTCATTTAAAAAGCTTCCTGTGTACTTAACTGCTCTTACATCATCATAATAGGACTATTTTTATTCATTGGGTGATCAGGCATGACTTCTAAAATATACATTTTGGTGACAGTACAAACCACAGCAGCGTAAATCAAATTCAAGAAACTGTCAAGAACAAAATCAGGCAAATGCTTACATGTGTATTTTACAGCCTAAGAATGGCTGAGGACAGAGGGATCAGCCACACTCAGGACCCATGGTAGGGTAAAGCACAACCCATCAGCTTTTACAGCCAATGCAAGAGATGCACGTGGTCTGCAGCACAGCCCCTCTCTGCCTGGCACTGCACCTCTAACTTACAGCTTTCTACTTTCAAGTAGCAAAAAAGTCAGTCACTAGGAACTAAGAAAACTTACTTTTCAGGTGCAGTAGAATGCAGCAATTCCTTCGATGAGGGAATCTGTACTTTGTGCAGCTTTGTCTAACCAGGAGTATGACGTGCATCCTACAGACATATTCATTTCACCAGAGACCTTTCTGAAAGCACTGTAACTAAATTATTTTCCAGGCTTACGTGAGTCATTATAAGCCAGACCTTGGGAGTCACTGAAAATACAGAAGACAATTTTAGAACATTTAAAATAATAATAATAATTAAAAGAAATCACATTTCAGGAGAGAGGAAAAGTAGTTCAAAAAGTAACTGAATAGTCAGGTTGTTGGTTTGGTTTTTTTGTTGTTGTTTTGTTTTGTTTGATTGAGATGAAAACCTTGCATTTGTCCAATTGCTTCTAAAAGTCTTTGGGAAACATATTTTTCCATTAGATTATCTCATTCTGCCCAAGATGAAGACATGAAGAACTGTCAATGTTTGACATGCAGAAATTTTGTTTCAGTTCAATCTGGTTTTCATTGTCCTCTAAACATTAGAATACGGTTTTGCACCATTTCTAACATTCAATTTTGCATTCCTTTGCAATGGGATGAAGCTCTTCCCTTCTTCAAGTAGGGAGACCTGAAACAGAGCAGTTTTTCAGCAAGCACAAGGGCTTTGGAGCACCTTCTCGTGGCCCCTCAGAGATCAGAGCTCACAAAAAAAAAAAAAAAAAAAAAAGAAAAGATGAAATCCAGGTAATTTAAACTTATTGCATAAGGAATGTTATTAATTCTATTGCCAAATCACCTAGAAGGTCATTTTAGATATTCTGTATGTACTAGCAAATGATAATCATCTGCCCAAGGAAAAATCCCAATACAGCACCTCTTCATAATTCTTCTGAGAATCCCATCTCAGCCTCCACCTCTCAGAGTAGCTTTCAGCAGATCAGTTCTTTGATTCAGCCACCATTCAGCAGCACAGTTCTTACTGGGAGTTGCAGGAGAGGTGATGAGAATGAACCAGTAGGATGAACAGAGCTGGGAGCGCTCATCCCTCTCCACATTATGGTGGATTTATGTCAAAGGAAGAATAAGCAAAACATGCAAATCACTCACAGCTTTCAGTGGCCAACATGCTCATTTGTAACGGCCTTGTGGCCCATTTCTGTTTCTCAGCAAATGAAGCATATGGTGAAAATACAAGGAAAGGCAGCCAGAATATACAGACTTTGTGACATTAAGCTTGGATTCAGAAACTCTACCTATGCCAAGTCCACAAACCATCTCAACGGTACATAATGAAGACATAAAACATCCTTTGCCTGGGAAACAAATCTAGCTGATTATCTCTAGATGTAATTTAGACCTGGCTGGTGATGAGAGGAACTGGTAGCATAATGATTTATTTAGAAAAGTTTTCTAAGGAAAAAAAAATAAATCACATGTGGCATTAAGAAATATATTACTTAAAAAAACCGACGTATACATACACCTAGTATCGCTGCCAAAAAGGAAACTTGGAAAGCATAATAAAACAAAATACCAAAGCTTCAGAACATTATGCCCTGGCACAAAACCATTCTTAGTATCTTTACACAAAGGCAGCATGCTACAGGCTAAATGTCATCGTAACCCAACCAGATTCACCATTTCTCCTTTCTCGACCCTTAGACACACCTCAGTTTATAGGTATAATGGCGTTAAGATTGATGTTGATTAAACATAGCAAAGCATTTTTGTTTTACACAGCCTCCAAAGTGCCGTGCTGCTTGAGCTCACTTGTGTTGGTTGACCTTGGAAGCAGTTGAGTCATGGGCAGTTCTAGCTGCAATCTCAACAACCATCAAATCATATGCATTGTCATGGTCTTGTTACCTGGACTTTGTACTTTCCTACCATGGAAGAGTTTTCACATACATTATACAGGAAATGAAGCAAAATGTAATTATAGCATTCAACATCTCCAAGACAGATAGATAGCATGAGGCATAGAACAGAGTTCAGCAGTCAGCTTTCAATAAATCTCACCAGGTAGGAAGGATCTGAGTGCAGCATACATCACTAAGTCACCTGCTTCAGAATTGTATCATTATCTCATCACAGGAACAAGGGGTTATAAGGTTATTGCAATTTCAAACAATCAGCTTTAAGCAGGTTTCTCTAAGGGACTTTCATTCTTTACTTTTACACATCTTCATTTGGGTTTTAACATATACTACAAAATTCTATTATGTCATATTAAATTGAGTTATCTCAATGAAAACATTTCTACTAAGGTTAACCTGGACATTTAATTCCATTAGTAACAGTTTTTCAACATAACAACTTTTCTCATAATAGCTTTTTATTCTCAAAAGGAAAAGACACAGCTACAGAGCTTTTGAATGTTCTGATGTGATTGAGCTGAGCAGATGAAAGGTACTATAATGAACAAAATCACATATTTGCCCTTGACTTCAGCAGACGATAAATCAGGCCCACAGCCTTTGCATTAAATGTTTGTAACCTCCTTTCTAGATGGGAGCACAGAAAACTGTCACATTTTCAAGGGGAGATGTTTTCTTAATTCATTTCTTACAGGATAAAAGTCTTGGGATTTTGGCATGTTTGGATATGGGGAGTCTTCACCGCAAACGATCAATAAAAACAATGCAAAAAAAGTTATAATATAGTTGGAATCTCTGTTTCAAATAATCCCAAATAATCTTTTCCCCCAACGACCTCACGATGCAAAAACCTGTGCCTTATGCTGCTACTAAATTAAATATTGATGTGCTTATTATGGAGGTGGAGGGAGTGTAAAGACTCTCTCGGTGGTTGTGATTTTTCCTCCCTGCCAGCACACATTAAAAATGCCATTTTTCTTAAGTTTATCTATTGCGTTCACTGCTCCCATGGTATTTTTATATGTTCAGTAGGTGAAATGCTTTGAGAAAGCCCCTTCATAGACAGTATAGCCTTAGCTAAATTACATACTATGCGATACGTGCTCTACAGATGCACATAGGCAGACTCCAAGGCTCAGCTTGTGCAAAGCAATTTAAGCCTTGGTGAAAGGACTGTGGATCACAATCTATTATTATTTAGTTTTTCACTGATGTTGCACAGCAGAAGTACAGTGATCAGCTTCATGTTTTGCTCTCCTTCCCCTTTTCCTTATGATGGTGTGATCATGAAGTCCTCCTGTACTCACAAAAATTCATTTTCACATATTTTTTAAAAAGCCTATGTTCTTAAAGTCTTAAGATACCCAGTTCTCTTTATAATTCAAGAATATATACAAGATGAAAACACAGAAATTGTATAAAAGGAATTGAAACTTTATTTTTTTTTCAGTTTCAATTACATAAGTGCAATTTCTTTATATACTCCTAAATCGTCTTAGCTGTAACTAAGATTAAGTTTTGGTAACTGGTTTAAATACCTAAAGAACTAAGCTGAACCAACTCCAGGTTAGGGAGTTATTTAGCTCAGTGTGTGCAATTTGTACGTACATTTAGACCTTGAAATTTGCATTCTAATTTAAAGCAAGAGAGAGAGAGTGAGATAATATAAACAACGAAAGTAATCTTAAAAAAAAAAAAAGAAAAAATGAAAAAGAACATGAGCCAGAGTTAGTTCTTTAAAAGTAATTAACAACAACAACCAAAAAAATCTTACTTTTATCAGCAAAAGGATTTTCCTTTGAGGCTTTGCTTCCATTATCGCACAATGAATCTTCCGACATCAGAAAAACAGATGTTCACTTAAGTCTGCACAAATGCCAAAAGCTCTTTGTCTTAATATCCACTCTGGAAGGACTTCTTTGTTAATGAGGACAGATTAGCAATTTATTAATGTTCCTGCATCTGCTGCTGCTCCTGAGTCTTTCCCTTCAATGTGGTCCAAGTCAAATGCTATACAAAATGAGTCTGAAAGAAAGCAAAGTATATAATGAGCTTTGTACAGGCAGAAAACCAGTGAAGAAACAGGGTGAGGATGGTGTGCTGCTACGGTTTGTAAATGTAATGGTATGTATCTGAAGTTGATGTGCCTGGCTATGAAAAATAGACCCAGGACCCCTACATCTGTATGCACCAGTAGGCTAAGCACAACCGTCATGCTGGAATTTGTTGGTCTGAATTAAGTGCACTGGTAACTTCACATTTAAATGTAGTCTCCAGAGCTGAAAAAACAGCCTGTGGACTCACTTCTCGCTACACAGACAGGGACAAAACCCCACGTAAAGAACGGAGTTTCGGGGGGAACTTAGAGGACTTGGTATCTCCCTCTTGTCCGAAGGAATCCGGCAGTCAGAGCTGCACGCTTTGCAGAGAGAGCAGAAGGCTCCACCGTGTGGTCAGCTTGGTTCCTTGTCATTATCAGACGCTGACAATCACGGCTATTGAACTAAATCGGTGTAATTCGGGTCTAGATGTCCATCCTATAGCAATGGTCTTGGCTCACATAGACTTTACTGATGCTATTCCTTCTGCTTTTCCTGTAACTTACTTGCAGTGCACTTATGATGTTTCTAGCTGATAAACAACTACATCTACTTTAACTGCACACTGGGATGCAATGATGGGAATCTAAGAGAACACCAGGAATGCTAAATTCACATGAAGTTAACGTGGAAGTCAATAAACAATTAAACCCCTACAAGAAATCCAGATCAATATTTAAAACTTAAAGGTTATCCCTCAAATTCAAAAAAGAAATGGTGAATAATTAATTAGGGGAAAAAAAAAAAAAACCACCTGAAGTTTGTAACATTCAGGATGCTTTTATTATTTGAATACCTTGTATTTACTTTATATTCTTCCTCAGCATAAATATTCCGTGCTCTGCTAACTACTGAGTATCTGTAGATGTCTAGAGAGATTATTAACACATATCAATGGGAAAGCCAAGTGATTGGATACTTAGGCTCTGATTCAAAGTATGTTGAAGGCTTTCAGTAGGTTTTTTTCAGCGCTCTCTAAAGACTTTGAAAATGCTGTAGCGGGACCAAGGAGACCCATTGTAAAGAACTTGAGAATATTATCACCATTTCTATAGAATGAGAATTCCACTTCCTATTTTACCCCTGTAGCTGAAAAGGTGGGAACACAGTGCAGCTTCCTTCAAAGTCTTCACACACTCCTACCTGAAGAAAATTCATACATTTATCTAAAAAACATCATCTGTGGAAAGGTAAAGTTCTCATAATAAATGTTTTTGGAACAAAAAGAAGTATCTGGTTCAGATGAGTAATGTGTTTTTCACATTTCCTAGAAATACGTAATGTGACTCTGTTGTCTGACTGTCATAGAAAACAATTCTTCCTGCAATGATGAATAATACAATGAACATATTGTAAATGCCAGAACACAAAATCAGCCAGGAATCCAGACCACATTATATGCCACGTTCACAGAAGATTCTGAGGAAGGTAAATGAAATATTTATAAAATAGGAGAATAAAAATCATTTCAACTGGCAGAGCACCTTTCTGAAAACTCCTTTCTTGGCTGCTATTTTAACTCACTGTTTACATATTGTGGAAAAACTTATTGAAAGGAAATGATAGATCAAATATCAAGTGGACATTGGAATAGATAAATAATGCAAAATATATGTTTCCAACTACAAGGTCCAGACATTTAAGCTGCTCTGTTTAAGAACAAGAAGCTAATCCGATTTTGTTTTAATCTGATTTGGAATTTGTAACATGACCTAATATGTAGAAACCAGATCAATGAGATTAGGAATCTACCCCTCTCTAAGGAAAAAGAGCCAATAGAATATTCCATAGACATACACAGAGACAAAACAATTGGAATCTGAGCTGAATGTAGCAAATCAAGATTCTATCATTTGAGATGACAAGCAATCATTTCCTGGAACGTTTAGCATTAATATGATTTGTTGTAGATCAGTCAGGAGTCAAGAATACCTGAAAGGGTATGGCTGATGCCACTGGATGACAAATCTGCATTTTAGAAGAAGACTCTTACTCATCTATTACTGACAATGCATTCTCACCCTGGCCAGTGCACAGAACCCAGCAAGAACTTCAAGAAAGGAAAGAAATGGCATCAAAACAATTCCTGAAGTATTTGTCTCCTGATTAGGGGAAGCACCTACAAGGTAAGATGTTATAAAATTGGGAAATGCAGCAATTAATCAGCTACCAAGCAGCAACGGGAAGAACAGGTGTGACATGCATCATGTAAGACCTGATGCTGGAGCTCAGTTCTGGAAATAAGGAAGAAGTTTCTTACAGTAAGGGTGGCGAGGCACTGGCACAGGTTGTTCAGAGAGGTGCTGGGTTCCCCATCCCTGCAGACACTGCAGGTCAGACTGGACAGGGCTCTGAGCACCTGATCAGCTGTAGGAGTCCCTGTTCATCAGTGCAGGGGAGTCGGACCAGATGGCCTTGAAGGGTCCCTACCAACTCAGACAATCCTGTTATCCTATGATTATTAGTTTTCAGGATGTTGCAACTCAGAACGACATAACCAAACCAATCTAAAAACAACTCCTTTGTGAGACCATTGTGATAAACAGCATGTTGTCATCTCTAAACATGCCAGAAAGTCCGGATATCAGAACATCTAAAATCCCATTAGCTGTGAGATACTCTGGTAGCTCACGAGCCATCAATGTTTCAGCAAATATGAAGATGAATTATCAATTAAGACAAATTATTGAGAGGTTCCTAGGAGCAGAAGTTACAGGGAATCATGGAGGTGCCTGAAGATTTTATTTCAGTAATAAACATCTGTCAAAACCCAAATAACCATGTCAATAATTATTAGATTCTTGGTAATTAAGCTTTGATTCAGCTCTCAAATCCTATCCCACATCTCAGATCTGTTTGACAACTGCTTAAATCAATTTATGTTGCTTTTTTCCCCAAAGGTAGATGGTTTGGCTGTTTTAATCCTTTTCACTGCAAGATCATCTGTAGGGAGTAATTGTCACTGAGCATTTAAATGAATGCAACAATAAACTGCAATTTCCTGTTCAAATAGCAAGACAGTTTCTTTCATTTTAATTCTTTTCTCTGTACTTTCTGAATCATAGCCAACAGTGCTACCCTCAGTGGTGGACCAAAGTCAGGATGAACCCAAGAAGGAAGCAAAGGGTGGAGCCTCTCCAATTACCCATCTCTCCATGATTTTCTGGTCAAGATATTCTTGTGGCAGTCTTTTGCCATAGCCTCCCAAGCCTGTGCACAGAATCTTGATTTCCAGTGCAAGAATCTCCCAGTGATAAATAAGGGGTATATTTAGAATAAAGGCATGAGCCACCACCAGGAAACCATTTCCACTCTCCCTATCATTGAAGGAAATAAAGAGATGAAACTGAGGATGGAAATCTGAACACCACCAGCACAAATCATAGAATCATTATAGTTAGAAAAGTCATCTAAGATGAACCTTCCACCTACCACTAACATTTCCCACTGAACCCTCAGTGTCACATTCTCGGAGTTCTTAAACACCTCCAGGAACAGTGACCCCACTACCTCGTTGGGCAGCCTGTGCCAATGCAGCATCACTCTTTCTGTGAATGAATTTTTTCTAATATCCAACCTGATCCTCCCCTCGTGCAACTTGAAGCCATTACCTCTCACCCTATCACTGCTACTCAGGAGAAGAGGCAAGAAGGAGAATAGCAGTAGGTCATCTTGCTAGAGATGCTGAGGAGGTTCTCTTAAGGAATTTGAAGAAAAATGATATCCCTTGTATGATATTTCTTAGAGAAGAATTCATTAATTGAATAACCTGCACCTACATGCCCTTGATAGTGTTGATCAATACCAATCTGTTTCCAAAGTAAACTTCTTTGGTCTCTGCCTTTCTATGAGCTGAATACACAAAACCCTCAGGGAAATGAATGCTATTGCTATTAAGTGAGCATCCTTTGTTTTGCTGGTTTGCAGAACAAAGTGCCAAGAAAGAACGGAGGGGAGGAGAGTAAAGCAATTATGGAAAGAAAGGAAATACCACCCCAAGTTGAATTTAGCTGGTTGAGTTGGCAGGATAGGAAGAGTAAGGGTATAATCAGAGACAACGGGAAAATAGAAGGCATCTAGTTGATGGAAGCATAAAACGGACTGCCTTTCAGCCTGTCTGTAATGCTATTAAAGCTGTTAAGTAGTTGTCCTTCCAAAGCTCCTTAAGGAAGCCTGCAGTGACTCTGACAACAGCTCTGCAACAAAACAGTGTATGGAGCTTTCTATGAAGCTGAGGATTCATCATGCCACAGGCTTTCAGCTCCACAGCACCAAAATCTTCCTGGTCAGCCCATGGCAGCTCATGGGGTCCTGTGCAGGGCTGAGGCATGGAAATTGCACGCAGCCCCAGAGCAGCGCATCCCTGGAGTGATTAGGGAGAGAAATGGCACGCCACAAGACTCTGTTCATTCTGACTCAGCCACAATTTGCCGAGGTGAGGAAATTGAACTTGCAAGCTGGCTGTTGGCAGCAAGTCACTGAACAGTGAACATGCCCAGAATCCCCACAAGATGGCTGCAGAGACTGCAGCATTGCAGTCCCAGTCCGAGGGCTGGAGGCTCAGGCTTTGAACACACGGATCTCACCGAGATTTTTCAAAACCCAGTGAGGAAGGATGAAAAATTTAAGTGAAACAACTCTTCTTTGTTTTCCTTTCGCCTCACATTCAGTTGTAGGTTATTATATACTGCATAAACATGTTTCAAATCATCAGCATCACATTGCTTTTCTTTCTACTTTTTTAAAGGAAATACTTTTTTTAGAAGATCTGAAACCATTACACTTCTTTCCTCTGCAAATAAGCTTGTTCTGTTGATTGCACTGATTACCAAACCTGTCTTCTTTCTTGTATTTGGCTGTCATTTAGCTGTTCTTGTTTATCACCCATGCTCAGTATAGATGAGCTATTTCTTTGTATTTTCTATTAATTGGCCCTTGCACACCCTAACTCGATACTAGCTGTGAGACTTACAAGTTCAGCCAAGCACACAAGGACAAATACAGACATAAGTTTGGGTATGAAAAGCCTAACGAGTCACCTTACCCTGGAAACCTTGCCCTGATGAGGAAGATCAACACAACTAAAGCCAAAACAGAAATAAATCAAGACAACAGAACAACAAAACAGAAACCTAAGCCGAGGATGTTTACTCAATCAGTCTTAATGTGAACAGCTGCAATTCACATTCCATCTCATCCTACCTCAGACTGTTTTAGCACAGGCAGTGCAACAACTTCAACACAGGAAGATCTACATGTACTTACATAACTCTATGTTTTTGAGGTCTGAAGGACATAACATTGATTTTAGCCTGGGAACATCTTCTGAAACAGATATTAAATGTCATCACAGTCCAGGATCTAGTTACAGCCCATCACTAATTGCTGCCTTAGTTTATAAAGTCCCACAATGAAAGGTTACACAAGAGTCTCCCAAATACATTTCTATCCTGCCCTTGGCTGAAACCTAGCATTTACCAACTTTGAAAGTTCTTGTACTTATTTAAAGCTATTTCATATCTCTATTGGAGGAAGTTTTGTAATAACCATTAAAGCAAAGACTGTTGGGCTGTAGGCATGATTACTTACAGGTTCACCTGTCCTTATAATGTACCCATTTTCAGTCTGATTCGTGTAAGCTTAGTCAAAGTGCAGATGTCAACCTCAGCAATATCCTCATCAGGAGCCAGTTACTATTACTGGCCTTGATTTCCATCCAGGTAACACATCTAACGAGTAACACACTAATGTTGTCCTTTAAATGTGATGAACCATAATCCCTACCCTCACACAAATGCTTAGTACCTTTGGGTTTTATCCTCCTCTTTCTGCCTGAGCAGCAAGCATCAGACCTCCATAGTTCATCAGAAAAACAAACAACACCAAACACACACAACTTTTCAACAGAAATCAAACTTCATGGCTTCATCTAAACCCAGGGCCTTAATTTTCATGATTATAGGGTATGCAAAGTAATGTGAGTCACACAGATATCCGCTTGGATATGACCATAAGACTTTGTTCTCTGAACCCTGAATGTGCACATTTAACCTTCTGAAATCAATTTATACAGTCATTACTAGCTGTCGTTTCATGCTTGCGGATCTGAGGCTTGGCTCTTATTGAAGAGTTGATTGATTAATTTCAACATTGCGGAAGCCTCATTTAGCTAGGGGGGCATTTCTGTAGTTTAATTTTCTAACTGAAAAACAACCACAAGAATACATTTAAATTATCTAATTTTGAAGCTTTTCATGAGAATTTGCATTTGGACATGTGTTACTTGTTTTCTGAATACACTTTCAGTCATTGCGTCACTGAAATTAGACATGTGTATGCATTTACCCCATTACCTACCAGGGAGTTTGAAGGGACCCTTCCTATAGCCCAGCTGCATTTTAAAACTTGTAAAAAGAGTGAGAACTATATATTTCAAAACAAGGCCCATCATATGCCAGGTAGAGGGGAAGGTGCTGGATCTGTATGAAAGGAGAGATAAATGCTAACCAGGAGAAACTGTTTTAGAACTATCTCATTACTAAAGCAGAAAGCACAGTTAATCATTTTGTTTCAGTTACCATGGGAAGCTGTTCCATTAAAGTAATTTCTCACTAAAAGAAAATACTGCATTAATATTTAATTTGAAATTAAGTGAAATTATGATAATTTGAAAAAAAAAAAAACAATTGAAAATTAATTTATTTCTCCATTTTCCCTTCTTACTTAATTCAATGTGCTAAAGAATCTGCATGAATGAGAAGGAGCAGCTCCTTAAAGCCACACTTCACAACTGAGAGAAAGTAATTGTTAATATACAATGTTTGGGGAAACTTGAAATCTTCAAAAACGACACAAAAACATGGAACACTTTCATTCATAAACCATAAATCATAGTCTTTGAGGTATAAACAAAGCACACTGAAATCGAATTGGTAAGTTGTATCCAAGCTTAGGACCAAAGGAAGTTGCAAATGGAAGATTCTTCAGTTGTATGCATGAAGTTCAAGAACTTGTGTCATCAGATGAATTACAAAAAGATAATTACTTTCCCTGCTCAAGAAGTTACTCTTTTTTTTTCTTTCACAGGAATACTGTACTGGCTCAGTCATGCTGCAGATGATTAAAAAAACCCATAACAACACAACAAAAAACCTGGTACGAAACACTTCAAAATTGATACATAACTCTCAGAGATGTAAAACATTCAAGAAATTGGGGTATGTGCTGAAGCAGAACTAAAATTTATGCATCATCAGCTGAAAAAAGCTAGTATTAAATTACCTTTAGTATTCTAATATAAATACTGCCCTTATATCCACTTCATTTTAAATCACAACCTCTCCTGAATGTGCTTTGTTTTCCTATAAATATGAGATACAGATTAATATAAATGTATCACAATGAATTATGGGAACAAATTAATGGTAAAAAGAAATTGTATATGTTCAGATGATTTGTGCCTGCTATCCAAAAAGGCCATATCAGATATTAAGGATAGACTAATCAAGTGTTGTGAGCTGATTAGGCAACAAAACAAGTGACACTGAGAACAAGTATACTTAATATGGCCTTACAGTATTTGATATTGATGGCTTTAATATTCCCATTCTCCAGAGCTGGTTTGCTTTTTCCATTCTTCTGGTTTTCTTTACTTCTAATGCCCTTCCATATGGCCCAATGATTCTGCACATTTAAACAGCCTCCACTGATAGCTGACTTATTCATACCTTTCAGGAGGCACAGAGAAGCTGAAGAGCATCACAGATGCCCATTGGAAACATCCCTTACAGAAAGGTAATTTCATGCCCAAGGAAGACACATTTATTTGTCCACCTTTACCCCTGAGGTTAAAGACAAATTACTGAGAAATCTTAGGGGGGAAAAAAAAGCCCAGTTGCTTAAAGGAGTGTTAAGTGGCAGTCAAAAAAGACTCTTTGGTTTCACTAAACCTAGTAACCATGAACAATCATTTCTTTCCAGACTCCTAAAAAAACTTCAGACAAAGCTGTCTTAAAAATCCTTATCTTAAGGAAATTCTGGCAGGGAGGCTGTATTGTGGGTGTGAGGAGTGTTTTACAGCAATTATCTCCTATTAGTGGTGTTTAAGTAAGAAATCAACATTCAGCTCTTCCCATATATAGACAATAATGTCCCGGAGGCAGATAACTCATAAGATCAAAGAAGTATCTGTATATGAAATAGTGAAGCACAGTCCATCCCTTCTTTGGCTAATTAAGCACAAACCAGTATTAACAGCTTTGAGAAAATCCAAGAGAAATTTAAGCATCTGCTATTTTCCACTCATCTCTTAGACTGGGCTTTCTTGGCATATGAGCTGTCTTTTGGCTGATTTCCACAAGAAGAGAGCTTGTACGATAGGAAAAGTCAAGAAGAGTCCTCACTTTCCCACCATCCATCCTCACTCCTCTCCAAAAAAAAGTGATAAGACCAATGCAGTCTCTTTGGGCATGGAAGAACACATCACTAAATTATATTTAAAAAAAAATAAATATATATATATATAGTCATATATACAGCTGAAATATTTTTGACCTATTTTCCCCAGACATGAAACGACTTGGCAATTCTTGATGACCTTTTTAGTGACTTCCTTTCTTGCCAGCCTATCTACTACAGATTACTGCCTTCCTGGCTGCTGCTAGCTGAATTTGTGAAAAAGCAAGATTGCCAACAAATCAGCCAAATAAGAAAAAGCTTGTAACTCTCCTCCTCCTCAAATACTTTCATGTATCTACATTCTGTAAAAACTCTGTGTTCCCACATTTACCAGGAGCTACAAACATTACTGAAGAAGGAAAACTGCACATAACTAATCTTCAAAATGATACCGCATGAAAAGCAGTCTTCTCTACAGAGTTTGACCTCTTTTATCAGGAGTTTACAGCAGTTGATGCCCAAAATAATTAAAACACATTCTCTCTAAACAGTTCCAGCTTGGTTGAAGCAAGGCTACAGTGAAATGTAGTTTGGGATCTCGTATTTAACACTAGAAAAGAAATCATAGCAGTATAAATTACATTTTGATCCCTAACATAGACAGTTTAATAGGCCAGATTCAGCAAAGCATTTAAGCAAATGTTTAAATCCCATTGATTTAAGTGGGATTTAAGCACATATTAAATACTTAGTTGAATTGCGGCCATACTGTGAAGGGACTCTTAGAACAAGGAAAGCACAGTAGGCTTCGAGGATCTTTATTTACAGCTCAGATGTTAACTTAGCAAATTTGGCTTAGGAACTTGTATAATGCAAAAGGAGCCAAGGACAGACTGCAAGAACATTTGGCTGCCCTGGGTCACTCCAGGATAATGCAACATATCAATATGGGGTAGATTTAATTTCTAAAATACTTTTATCTTATAATTTACCATGTTTCAGTTACAATTAAGGTGCATCGCCTTAATGTGTCACTCAGCGCTTTACTGTACATACAGACTTCAGATGCTGCCAAATTTCTAGTGCTCTCAGTTATTCATCTCTGTTTCTTCCCTCCCACTTTTAACCCCAACCTTCTGGTTACAGGGTGAGGAGGAGGCAGATGACATTTGCTGTTTGTCAGTCAGCTCTCACTGTGCAAACTTAGAAGGAAAAAAAAGTTAACAGCACCAATCCGTCATCCTGGAATATGAAGATGTGAGGGATCAAACCAGACATTACATCTCAGAGAAGTCATGCTAAAATTGTGTAATTTCTCTTGTAGGTATCCAAACTATGTTTAGTCTACATGTAATTTCCGAAATACTGTACATGTCACAAAGAATTATACTGCCTATAGGATGACTTATTATTTCTTTATCTTCTCTTCTTTACTCTAGACATTATATAAGTTTGCGAGCTCTACTGACACTACTGCAGATGGTTGAACTATTTCTATTTATCTTGCAGAGTAGGAGTTAGCTTTTTGGGACATTAATATTCCTTGTTGTCAGTTCTTCTTTTTGGGAAGAAGCCTATTTCTGGGGAAGTCTGGGAAACTTGGTTCCCTCACTCTAAGAATAGCACAACAGGAAACAGAGCGTTATATCACGTCCAGGCACTAACATTTGTAGTGAAATTAGGACTCGGGGTTTTATGAAATCACCTAATAGTATTTGAAAATGGATTAGTTTTGAAATCATTTTTTATTTAGCAGAATGCTCTGAGGCTTAAGAGAAATTTTTCTCAGTGCTGTCATCACGGCAGGATCCAGTTAAAACATGATCAAACATTAGTGAGCTTAAAAAAAACAGCTTGGTTATATTACACAGGCTTATTTCTAAAACATTTTGTTCTATAGATAACATTGTCAAAGCTGATAATAGCCACAATTCCCATAAATAAGTAACGAGGATTATTTAATGTTAAATAAAAGATGAGCAATGTTTTTTGGGCATTTAACTGAGGTGGGGGAAGGGATCCTAAAGTAATCCCAGATTTACAGATAAAATCTGCAGATTTGTGCTGAACAAATTTGTGATATGATAGAAGCTACAGCTCACCTTTCCTGCTTCCTTCCAGATGGAACATTTTCAGAAGACCTTATTTCATTCCAGGGAAGGTGCACGACTCCACTTACAGTAGAGACACTGCAAAGACAGCACAGAGAATTATTCAATCAGCTCACCAAAAAATCTCTCTAAAACATCACAAGACAAACTTAACTGTATGATAAACTGACTTCTCTGTCCTTGCATAAGATCATACTTCTCGTAATTAAACTCTGATGAGGAAGTTGCAGTAACTAGTTCAAATATTGACCTTTGTGAGCGCAAGCATGGATGAGTACACGCAGTACTGGGTGTACAAAGGACTGGCCCTGCTTCTTCTCACCTGAGTGTGTGCAAAATGCTCTCATTTCACAGCTGACTTGCTCTGGATTTCTTAGCTCTGTGCTAATCCCAGCTTGAAATTTAGGACACAACAGTCTCTGAACTGAGCCCAAGAGTGTTTCTAGTGATTAGCAGATAAATTAGGAAAATACTCAGCCTATTAGAATGAGTATACTTAAAAATATGATGAGATGAAATCATTTGCTCAACTCTGACTAAAACAGTAAAATGGCACAAAGCTTTGCACTCTGAAGCACATTACCTGGTAGCTCATACAGTTTATCAGAGAACGAAGAGTAAATCAGTTTCAGCAACAGCACTCATAATTTTATGACTAATAAAAAAAAGAAAAAAGGCCACTGTAGACACTTACTCCAAAGCAAGTTTTTGCATTACTAAACAGACATCTACAATGGAAAAAGGTTTAATTTGTCTTTATTCTCAACTGTGACAAAACACATCAGTCTCCTTTACCTTCACAGCTGAACCAAGTCTGTTCCTCTGAACACAGAAAGGTTACAAAAGACTGCCGTAGAAAAAAGCATAAAGTGAACAACTTCATAAGAGTGACTTTTTTTGCCTCTTAAAATGCAGTAGAAGTTTCCATACTTTGCGTTATCATTTACCAAAGAGTCTAAACTCCCCAAAATCAGTCACATAGCTTATGTGGCACAGCAGTACAATATGTTCAGGTTGGACAGGGAAAAATTAAAGATTTTTGAATAAACTTTCTGCACGTTACTACACTAAGCTGGTGTCAACTTCATTCAGAATTTAAGCTTAATATATTCTGTCCCAAAATAAAAACTAAAGAGGTGCTGCTCTCATTCAGAAAATACAAATCCATATCTCATTCATGTATTTAAGTAGGAAATTCAGGAGTCACAGTAGGCCTAAGAATCTCATGTCTTTGGAGTTAAAGTGCTTTAAAAGTTCTTTAATTCATTTTTAATTCATATGAGAATGATAAAGATGAGACTAAGAGGGAAATAATATGATGCTATTTGACTAGATAAACCATCAAACTGACACCAGTCAGTATCTCCCCAAAATATGTAAACAACAAAACTCACTAAAACTGAATTTATTAAAAAAAAAGACAAAACTTGGGATAGATTCTACAGTGAATTGTGACTCTGCTTTACTCTCATTGCTGTATATGCAAAAGAGCAGTAGTGCACACTGACCTTTATGCAATTGGTTAAAGTCACATCAATAGGACAATACCCAAGGGGAATAATGGGGGTGGGGAGGAAAGGGGAGAGTGAGCCTGGATTTTTCAAAGGGTGAAAAACTGCTGAAACTTGTGGGCCAGTGTTGGCATCCATTAAAGGAAAGGGAAAGCAAAACACAGTAACCTCACTCCAGCTTATTTGTTGCTGCTTAGCTATGTATTATTATTACTATTTTATTAACATGAATATGCTTTATAGTTTAGGATGACTGTCAGTGTCTCTGCTCAAAAGAGGAAGAAGTCTAGGACTGCAGAGCTATAAAATCCAAGGTTTTTGCTTGGATGCTCCGTCCTCTGCCTCGTTAATGAGTGCCACAAATATATGGCTAAAATGGCATTTGTAGGTTATGGTTTTTTTCAGACTGCAGGACTCCCAAAATACATGAGCCAATGCTACACAGGCCTGTTTGAGCATTGATAGCCAGCCAGCAGTTGCAATGGAATGATCGGGAGATTCATTTCACCTGCTGCCTGGGCAAAACATCCTGCTTTAAAGTCAAATAGCACGTTTTGCCCTCAGACTGGTAAGAGTAGGCTGTTTGTGGTACCAGAATGATGACTGCACAAGGCACAAGCAATCACCTTAGGCAAACCACTCTCAGTGGTGTAGCATGAACAAACAGATCAGCATTTGCCAAACAAGGATGCATGTTGTCACCAACACAACACTTTTATACAATAATACATCAAGAGGTGCTCAACCACCGATGAGACTTTGAAGGAATGTGATGAAAACACAGCCTGGAGAATTTATTGAGTCATCATCACAGAGAGGAGGGAATTTACTGAAGGGATCACCCAAATGAGGCTGGAAGGCTCTAAACAATGTAATTGGTCTTGTTAGCATCTAGGGGATAAACTATCTCTCAGATGGAAACTAAACTCAGAAGAGGGGAAAGTTATTTGATGAACTCACCACAATAAACCACAAAGAGTCATCTCAAAAGCAAAGCTGTTTGCAGGCCAGGAAAGAGACACAGATTTTGAATCCTCAGATATAAACATTCAAGATCTTCTAAGAAGCCTTTCTAGATCTCAGAAAGCACATCCAAAAATCACAGATTTTCCAGCTATTACTTCAGTTTCTGTGAAGTGAGGGTTTTTTTTGTTTGTTTGTTTTTTTAAATCATTTCTCACAGAATTCTTTGCCCTGTCTCAGGTAATTCACAGCATATGATCCTGTAAAGCTGCTGAAGGAGCAATGCCACAGACATATTTCTCCATAGCTTTCTTCTGTTTTTACAGGTCTTCCTTTTTGGTTTGAATGTACTTAGGTGGATTTAATTGGCAACTACTTATTGCACATCTTACAAATTCTGTAGTAGAGCTCTGGTTTTATTACGCAGACATTTCTCTTGTATCTCAAATGAAACTGTAGCTCTGCAGATAACAGAACATGGTCATGTGAATTCCCACTAATAGTTACTTAGGAATGCAAAGCATCTAAATCAAATAGCTATCCCTATTACCAAAACAACAGTACTCTCCATAATTAATTTTTTTTCTTTTTTCCTTTATTTCTTCAGTAAAGGAGCAAAAGGTCAGGGCTTCCATTACACAAACAGGAATCAAGAAAGAGAGTAAGATCAAATACGTTGGTTTTTCCAACAACTTCTAGGCTCAAAGACGAGCAAGTCTGTGGAAAAGTCTATACACAGAATTTGTGGGCACCATTATGTCATTTCCTTCTGCTTTTTCATTAATTCCATGATCATTTAATGTAGCACTTGCAGGAAATCCATTAAGAAGAGCACTGAATGCAGCAACTACAGCAGTGCTGTGACTTCAAATGAAAACAGACACCGTCCAAAGATTATTCCCAAGAACAGTATTAAAAATATTCACCTCAACAAATTCCAAGAGCTTTGGGTGGGTGGGTCTAACAGGTACCTCTATACATTTCTGGAAAACCATTGCTGACAATCAGATTGCAGGAAGAAGAATCCCATAAATTAGACCATGCTTCTGGAGAATTGGTACATAACCATTATCAGAAGAACCATGCAATTCCTGCAGTCAATACACAACAGTAAAGCAGCAGTGACTCTGAGCCACCCATTTGAGAGGAACAAAACATGCATTTTTCCTTTGTGCCCATTATGTTGTAGAGTACTGATCTTGACGTCTAAAAATTTCAAAGACGTACCTTCATTGGTCCTTAATAAGTCACCTCTGTGTCTTACCTCAGTATATCCCCTACACCAGTCTGTGACACATAGAAGCTGGCTGCACCAGCTTGGCATGCACTGCAGAAACTCCTGCATCTATTGGAAATGAAGGGGGGGCAATATTTGATGCACTGTAGCAAATGGGGAAGTGATGGAGTCACCGTCCCTCGAGGTTTTCAAGAAACATGGCACTGAGGAAGGTCAGTGGGCAATACTGGTGGTTGGTGAACGGTGGGCTTTGAGGTGTTTTTCAACCTTAATGATTCTGTGATTGGATTAGGGTTAGTAACAGCGATCTCACAATCCTGCTGCCCAAGACTGTGATTACTCACAAAATACCAAGTTGTGAACACTGACTGAAAATACCATCACCAAGTAAGACAGAACTAGAAGGAAAACAATGGAGAATAACAAGAAAAAAAACTTCAAACATCTATTAGCTTATAAAAGCAAGTGTGAATGTGAAGAAAAATAACGCAGAAGTCTTTAGAGAATAGCCTACGTGGGAAGGCCTCAAAATTCTACTTTTACACCATCTTTCCCATGAGACTTTGAAAAACACTAATTTTCCTTAGCATATTCTGTGGACAATAGGAACCACAATATACAGACCTGACCATACTACTTATTTCCAGAGGAAGGTGAAAAGTTTGTAGATGGCAATTACAGAACAAAGTTTATGGTACCAAATCACATACATAAGAGATGAAATAGTGCTTGTAAGATTTCTATGTTCCCTCGCAAATGTACTCTAAAATCTCATTAGCTCCCCTGATAATCTCTGCCAGTGGTGGCTGCATAACGCATTCACCCATTCACACCAGGCTCCTTTCCATGAACCTTAATTCTGCTGTTGTTTACACCAAGTTTCAGTTAGCATCAAGATGTCCCAGCATTCTGCCTTCAACTCTCTCTAGAGTTTATCATAATGGGTATAAATCTCAAATTAAAAGAAAAAAAAAAAAACAACAAACTTTGTTTCTCTTATACAAGATGACTTCCATCTGATGGATGGAGAGGGCTCCAGTCAGCAGAACTGGCCATCTGTTTTCCCTTTGTCTCTGTATGTGCTACGCCCAACTTGGGTTTTCTGCTGAAAACAAGAGCCTCAAGGTGGCAATAGAGAGCTGAAAAAGACGCATTCCAGGAAAGTACTATAAATAACCCTTTTGTTGCTTGATGTGTTGATAAACCTCTTTCTGGAGTGGCCTCCGGTGTTAATCTGCCCTTCAGTCTCTCAGCAATTCCCATCTAAAATTATCAACAACTAGTTTTGTCAGTAGAGACTGTTTATTTGAAGTTTCACGACTCCCAGTTTGCCGAATATTAACTGCTTTAAACATAAGCACACAGCCACGGTCTAGAAAAACCAGTGCTGTTAAAGCTTACTTCAAAATACAGTTATGAATTAATTTAACATTATAAAATTTAGCAACATTTAACATACTTGGGATATATTAAGTGCCTTAGGGGCAAACATTTTATTTAATTTAAATGGTATTAATATATATATATGATTTTAAGATTATTTTAGAAAACAAACAAATGCAATTTTCCTTAAATAAGCAAAAGAATTCTATTCCAGAATGCTAAATGGATGCAGAGTTGCTGCTGTGTGCTGTTTGACAATTGCTTGTTCCCATTCCAGAGGTGACAGCTTATTAATAAACTTTATTCGTAAGTAGCTATCTAAATCTATAACATACGTATGTCCAGATGATGTACACAAACTGACTCTTGTTTAGTAGCATTGGAAAGCCTCCACCAAAGTTGGTACTTTTAGAACTATCGTTTACTAGTATATCCCAAGATAAATATGTCCAAAAAAAAGGTAATATTTTCTACAAGATTATCCTTAATTAGTATTTGTCCCTTGAAAATCTTGTAACACTATGCTTCCTCCAGCCCAAGTGGCTGTTGGCCAAGGAACTCACTGTGTTAAGGGCTGGGCCAGAGCTGATAAGGGTTTATCTTCACTTCAGTGGACTCAGATCAAGCCTATGGTTCCTGCCAGGGGAGAAAAATGTTTTTTATAAGTAGGGAAGACAAATTTCTGCCTAAGCTCCTGTTTCTGATCAGAGCAAGTGCTGAAGGCTTTAAAGCTTTAAAGCTGATTACAAATTAAAATATCTCTGTCCCCAGATGCTTGTCTAACTTCAAACAATTGGCTGCTGAGCTGCAGCCACAGGGACAGGTGTGCTAAGAGCTGACACCTACTTCAAGATCAGAAGAGGGCACTCGGGTTTAAGATACACTCACAATAAGCCAAGACAAAGAGGAAAAAAAAACCCAACCTGAAGCGTGTTGAGAAATAGTCTTTTGTTATTCTGACAGTAGAGATGACACAAAGACCTAAAAGACAATGTAATGAGTTAAATTTCCCGACGTTCGTTTATGTTGTCACCAACAATCAGCCTTGAGATTCATTTTCACCCCACGTAGAAGTCAGCCCTACATAAGGCCATAGGCAGAATACTATCAGTTGCAACTGGCTCAGAGGCAGCAGCTCAGCATTGTCTGTAACACCTCTCCACTCGTTGTGTTCGTTCTACATCACTGAATATGAAACAAGAACAATAGAATCATAGCATTATTTGAGTTAGAAGGGACCATTAATGGCCATCTAGTCCAGCTCCCCTACACTGAATGGGGACATCTACAGCCAGATCAAGCTGCTCAGAGCCCTGTTCAGTCTGGTCTTGCATACAGATACACCTCCTGAAAGTCCACATTTATCCATACATATATACCTCCTGAAAGTCCACATTTATCCAAACCAGCCCCACAGGTTTAAAAGATTTAGTGAGCAAAAAAATCATGCACTAAAGATACATATTACCTAGTATCTATTCCTTTGTAAGCTAGCAGTGGGGAAAAAAAAAGGCTAATGCTTTGCAAGGAGATGTTCCAAACCACCTGAGACTAAACCAAATTGCAATACTGCAACAAAGAATTTTAAGTACAAGTGTCCATCAGTCTTTGTTTTCCGAAACACTGCCTGTCAAATTATGAGAACCCTAGGATGAGTTTATTTTTATTTTTTTTAAAAAAGTATTATGTTCTATTTAAAAAAAAAAAGTTATAAAAAGCTTTATTTCTTATGCTACATACAAGACAGGAACAGAAAGGAGCAGGCATACTTCTGTGCAAATTACTGAATAGCTTTAGCAAAGGAATTAATACAGTAAGTAGAACAAATTAAAATCAGGGATCAAAATATTTGGGTTTCATCAGTCTCTTGATGCAATCTATGCCTATGAAGAGACACTACCAACCTATACAGTATACAACTGATCCTATAAGAGCTTACTAACATGCTGTTTTCCAATGTAATAGAGTCTTGTGTGCCTTTTGGAACAGAAATAAATTCCTCTAGGACTACTTAATTCTGCGGTACCCCCTCCCTTGGACTAGGATTTTTAAATCTTATTCAGCATCTTTTAGATCATCTTCTGAAGGAATTGCTACCAAGACAGATATCTCCTCTTGTCCTGTGAAAAGATGTTCATATTTATCTTCTAAAACCTCAGAGAAGCATACATCATTGCCACAAATGCCAAAACACAAGGCATCCATATCTTGAGAGAAAAGAAACAAAAATTCTAAGTTACAGTTTTACTGTGAGTTACTGTGAGGCAATGCTTCTGTACATACTGTACAAATAAGATTTGCCAAGACACCTAAACAACCTACGTTATTCAGCAGATGAACATGTGTGTGTGAATGCAGTGCCAAGTACAAATCCACAGCCTGTGCAGAATTCCAAAAGTATAAATTTGATTTACAGGGGGCAACTTGTCAAATTTTACTTTAGTTCTCATCTTCATGTTTTCTCCTTACAGCTAACCCATGTCTCTACTGGGATTTTCTTGACCAGTGTGCCAGAGACTATTCTCTGCAAATGTTTTTTCCTACTTTTTTCCTTTTGTTTTTTGCCTTTTTTTTTTTTTGTTTGCTTTTCAAACTCAAGCAGTTGACTGAATAATCTAGAAATGCAGATTTACACACAAACACAATATTGTCTTTCATAGGGCCCACCACATGCTTACACAGCAGGCATGACACTTTACCCAAGGGCCAAAATCAGAACCTGTAGCTTGCCAGACTCTTCTTAGAGCCAGCCAGTCATCACATCTCCAAATTAGTGAAGTCACAAGTATGGTATCACTGAAATGGATTCTGTTACTGGACAGCTATTCTTTTCATGCATATTCCCAGCTATGACAACAAAAAAGAGTCTGATTTCATAGATTAAACATACGATCTGCTACAAAGAACTAAGAAGGTAGTAACACCCACAAGAATTTACTACAGTTGTGAGTCAGGATTGTGATACCACTGTCATGGAATGTCTGAATATTTTACCACATGCTGTACAAGGGGAATACGCTATCAGAAATATCCAGAAGTTTTCCATTAGCCAAGACAGAGCAAGAAGATATTCTTGACCATAAGCAACAACATCACACTGAGGCACAGATATTAGAATACTGAGATATGGTTCTCTTCTCCTCTGGTGCATGGCAGAAGGATTCTTGATTGTACCCCAGGAGAACAGGGAGCTGAATTTGAACATAAGCAGTTAATTTATGGCTAACGACAGCAGCAAAACTGTATGCTTATCATGAGAGTTAAAAATTTCAAGGGCAAACATTCACAAAGGTGAGCACCAATACAGCCTTAATGAAGCTTGAAAGGAAAGGGACATAAATTAGTATTACTATATATTTTTTTTTCTTAAAGGAGAAGGCCAGAAGTATATTAAAGTATATGCAGAATATGAAATACAGCAAATGGAAAAATAATTAGGATAAAAAGAGCAGCACTTTAGCATGATTGATTTGCTATTTGAAAGTTAATGATGAAAGACGCTGCCTTGGAAAGGAAAATCAGGTCTGCTTAAAGGCAGACACTCCTCACTTTATTCACAAAAAAACACAAAACAATGAGAAAAAGTTGAACGCTAGGGATTTGTTTTGGTGAAATATAACATATCGTAGATGTTAAATAAGAAAAAAACAAAGAGTAGCAAAAAGTGATTTCAAACTGAGACTTTTAAGGGAATATTATAAGGGAACCACCCCTTTTTCTCTTGGAAAGAAGATAATGACTTAACAGCTCTTTAAATAAGACCTTTGGTATTTTCAAGTACCCAATATAGCATCAGGAAGGGTTATAGGAGCAATATTGCCAGCTTCTCTGATCTCATCCATTTCTATCTGATCAAGCCAGTAACAGGCTGGACAGAGAGTGATCAGCTCTGTAGGAAATAAAGTGCTGCATGAAGTTTAGTTCTCTGGTGTCATGATAAAATGGTGAAAACAGCACAGAGAAACCAAGGATACCTTGAGACTGTTAGAAAATGAGAAGAATTCTAAAGGACAAGACAAAATTGTGCAGGAGTTCTCAGTTCATTTAGCCCTTTAGCCGCTACATCCCTTAGTGGGAGCACACTTTGCATTGATTTCCATAGGATAACTAAAGATGCAAGTATTGTTATTCCCCATCAAATCCTTACTGTTCTTGTTAAGGCAAGGGAGATACAAGGACAAGTCATGCTCCTTTTCTTATTATCCTCCTTTCAGGGCACAGTGGGGATTTGCATTAAGGGTTTAGTTTAGTTCCAGCTTGTGCACAGCTCTCCTTGATAAGCATACAAGCGACGAGAGCATCCCAAGACTGTGCCTGTTTCATTATAAAATTCTGAAGTGAGAAGTGAGAGCCCCCACTCCACGATACCAAGCAAAGCCCTAGAGAATTTTGCATTCAAAAATTAAAATGTAGACAATTTCTAACAGATCAGTGCCTGTCACTCCAAGTTTTGTCTAGCAACACATCACTTCTCCATCACATTTAGTACCACTGTCGTTACCACTCTGAAAAAGATCATAAAAGGATTAGACAAGTGCCCATTATTGTTGTCCTTCACATAATGTCTTGACAGTGCTTATTTACATGATCAGAACAGTGGACTAATTTGCATGCAAGGTATTAATATATTCTGCAATTTATAATCTTACATTTCCTGGAATTTTTAATTAGGATTTTCATTTTCAGGAAAGAAAGAAGGTATTTCAGTGCCTTTTTGTTGTTGTTTTTTGAAGTGATGATCTAAGGCTGAGTCCGGAACAGAGCTTGTCTGGAAGGAGGGCAGTCAGCAGGACTGTGGGACATGGTTACTGGGCATGGTGGTGATGGGTTCATGGTCAGACTAGATGATCTTGGTAGTCTTTTCCAACAGTAATGACTTCATGACTCCACACAGCTTAAAAAAACCCATAGATTACACTGTTAAATATCTGCTTTTCCATCCCATAAATTCTTGCAGCAATCTCCATGGCTCTGAATGCACCACAGGAGGAAAGGAGTAACATCGTGGGCTAAATTAATGTCACATGAATAATAAGAACTTACTCATTAACTAAATGCTAACATTACCCTGCAGCTCCATGAGATGCTGGCAACACCTGTGTGAGTTAAACATCAAAACTGAGATAAAGTCACCATATGCCTACTCCCTAGAAGGGTCGCCTTTAAAAAATACATGCAACTGCTGTTTCTTTACTGTGCTATATTTCACTGATTCTGGTAAACAACACAAAAATACTCGAGCAACATGGATCTCCTGCAGTTTAAACCATTGCTCTACCAACCGTCATGCTATATGCATGGCACTTTCTGTTTGAAATGTGATACTCCAAAAATGTGAGTGAACTTGACCTCACCCTCAGCTCTGGACTTGCAAAATGATCCCCGCTTGAAACTTCCTCACATTTCCTTTCATGTGCCAGATCAAGTCGGAGACCAATCAGATAAAGCAGCATGGCTTGAAGGCTTGACTCACAGCTGTCCAGACAGTTAACCTTTGCTATGGAGGGAAAAAGAAAAGAAAAGAAAAGAAAAGAAAAGAAAAGAAAAGAAAAGAA
>NW_024884789.1:7875482-7913519 GCF_019232065.1 Centrocercus urophasianus
AAGAAAAGAAAAGAAAAGAAAAGAAAAGAAAAGAAAAGAAAAGAAAAAGAAAACAATCAGTTTTCTTTGCAGACTTAAAATATCTGTATCACATGATGTGACATTAATTTCCCAGCAGTGTACACTTTGAAGCTGACAAGTGTTAATTCACGATTAAAAATTCCAAATTAATCTAAGTGCCTTCATTAAGATGGGTCTCTTGGTAGCATTAGTGACCACAGGAAAACAACTGGGACCCCATCTGTCCATGTAAGTAGGAGGAAGATGCTGCAAGAGACCTAATTATAGGGAAGATCAGTCAGCTTTTGAAGCAGTTGGGGATCAGACAGAGTTGACTCCAAAACAGCCTGAATTAAAGTGAAGTTTGCTTGCAATTTAGCATTAGGATAAAGGATAGGATAGTGTACTTAAAACAACCCAAGGGGATGGTGGGAAAAAAAAATATCATGCAAAATCATGGAATCAAGCTTAAGGTTGGAAAGGACCTCTAAGATCAAGTCCAATCATCCACCTACCACCACTACTGCCCACTGAACCCCAAGTATCACATCTACATGTTTCCTGAACTGAGGAAAAATACTTGATTTATCCATTAAACGTATATCCACAAAACACCAAGAATGCATAAGTTTCAGTAGATACATAAAAAGTATAACAGGGAAACAATGCAAAAGAACTGCAAGAGAAATTGTGACTTGTGAAGAAACCTGACATTAGGGAATAGTGACAGCCTCTTACAGATGCTATGCTTTTGATAAGTATTCTGCAGCTATTGCATATGCTCTGAATATGCATGAACAGCTAAACAAATCCACAGTGCCTTGTTAGGACATAACATTAGGTCTTTTTTATTTTTCTGGTAAGTCATTAATTCCAGAACCTTTTTAAAGTAATAAGTTCACTTTAAGTAAAATACAGCTAACTGTAGAGTTTGTTAAATTGCAACAAGCGTACATTATAAACATTAAATAGAAAGAAAACACACCTAGGAGGAACACTACAGATGATTTAAATCAAGAACTAAAGGCTATGAAATAAATAGAAAAATTCAAAAAGCTTGCAGGAATTAATAGTTTCTGGAAAGATTCAAAGCAGTTTTTCAGTTCAGACTAAATCCTTATTTAGTACATATTAGACTAAAAAAAAATGCCCTCTGGTGTCCATGTGCTGGCTTGCTCTCCTGATAGAAGAACAGGAGAAATGTGGGAGAGGAACACTACCAGTTTACTCTCAAACACTTGTGTGAATAATTTTGATACATGAAGAGTTCCACCGAGTTCACCAGACGTGTTTTTCTAAGGGGTTTCTTGCGGGCATCATTCACAGAATTTAAGCCTTAAAGGCTGTTAGCTTTCCTCCCTGATAATAAAGGTATTTGCATAGTGCCAGATGAACAGAGCCAGTCATTAAGAGGAAATAAAGATTGCACTGGACAATAAATCCATTTCTCAAAATTCTTTACTATAAGAGAGCAGAGGTACTGGCACAGGCTGCCCAGAGAGGCTGTGGATGCGCCGTCCCTGGAGGTGTTCAAGGCCAGGTTGGATGGAGCCCTGTGCAGCCTGGTCTGGTATTAAATGTGGAGGATGGTGGCCCTGCCTGCAGTGGGGATTAGAGCTCTATGATCCTTGAGCTCCCTTCCAACCCAAGCCATTCTATAATTCTTGATATGATTCTCATAATTACATATAAGTGTTTATTATTTATTATTATTTAATGTCATATGGTCAGAGATGTCAGTGAGTTGACTAAGCAATCAAGAAGCTTGGAAATATTTGTGACCTGCAAAGCACTGTTTATTTTATTCTATTTTTTAAGTATTTTAGACACATCATCCCAAAAGTAGAAAAACATCTCTGATGTAGTAAGAATCTGCTTTTACCCCCAGTGCAAAGCAGTTCTCCATCCTTACCTACACCAAGAGGGGAGTCACCCAGAACAATGTTACAGAGCAGACCCCTCTCTCATTTTGGCTTACAGATGCTATGCTAATTATAGTGAAAACAGGAGGTAAATATTATAGCCGTTGGCCCTTAAATTTGTGGGAAAATAACAACTTTTTTCGCTGCCATAATTATCTCAATTCTCTCTAAAAGTTCACGATGGACTCACAGTTATCTGAGGGATTACTCTGATAGAGGTATCTGTATTTGCACATCCATCTGCACTAAATTCTCAGGCTTTTCAGTACCTTTTCATCCTGCTGAAAGTGCTACTTGTCTCCCTCAAGTGCAATGGACATTAAGATACATTATAAAAACGTCAAAATTGCTCACAAGAAGAAATTAGTAAATTCTTAGAAATGTGACACTGAAATGATGGCACTATCACCACTGAAAGACTTAAGCGAACACAATTACTGTAATTTATATCTTGTGCAATTACAGCAATTTGAAACTATTCATTAATACACACATAAAATCTGTTACCACGTTAACTTTTTAAACAAAATGATACACTTCAACTTAACGAAATTCAACCCAACTACATTACTCATTTCTTGTCAATTTTGTTGCACAACTATAACTCAACTGCAGAACACAGCACTGCTGTTGAAGTAGCGAGTTACCGGGGTGGGATCAGGATGATCTTGTGCTGTTTCTGGTAGTGATGGTGAAGAACCTCTCAAAAGGTCTTCTGTCTAAGTGCCATAACTCTCTTCTATTATCGTATAAATACAGCATTAAGGAATGTGCCATCCATGTCAATATATCCCAAGCCAGATTTTGCTCTTAGATCAATTTGTTTCCAAACTACAGGGCAAAAGAGTATTTCTGAAGAAAAAAATTGTTGAGCAACTGGAATGAATGTCTAGAGGGGAGCCTTGCTGGGACAGTAAGATAGTAGATTGAAGATTACCAGTAAGTAACAACACAGAAGCAGTAATGCCACACACTCTATGTATTGAAAGGAATAGCAACAGCCAGGCATACATTCTGTTGCTAATTTATAGCTGAGGAAGGTGAGGCAAAGATGAACTAACAGTCTTTAAATCAACCAAGATTAGAAGATGATGATGATGATGATCTTTAAATAAGAAAATAACCAAGAAATGTGTGAGTCTTGAGAAGGCAACAACAAAAGCATTTCAAAAAAGGATGAAAGATATATCAGGAAAGAATGAGATTAAGCAGAGTTTTTCAGATAGCAAAATGAAATGCTCAGCAGAAATCTCTTCCTTATTCTCTCAAGTCTCCCTGAGGCACAAGTGCTCTCCAATCTCTCTCTTACCCACATTCAAGAAAGCAGAAATAAACTGCTCTTCAGTCCACTTACTTTCAATCTCCTAGCTGAAGTCTAGCACTTAATGCTGGACAAGCTTTTCTCCTGGACTCTGATGATGATTCCTCTCTTTGGAAAAGGAGGTGTAAGTGGTGAAAAGCACCCCCTCATCAGGTTAGATGAGGGCGTAAGGAAGGAAAATAACAAACCATAGAAGCATGTTAGATAAAAAGGTCACAAGCAAAACAAAGTAAAGTGAATTTGGTAGCTGAGAAAAGAGAAGAGGGTGGGGGTGGCAGAATGCAGTTCCAAAACCAAATTAACAGTGATTAGCAATGCCTGTTCGATTGCACACAACCAAATGCTATTGATCTTCCCTAACTTCTAGCAGATCCCAAGGCAGAGGAGAATCAAGTTTCAAGAACAGTCAGGCCCCAGAGTCAGGCATGAATTCGTACCTCCCTTCCCTGTTAGGTCCTTGAATTTCCTGTGCAGGATTGAATTCCATCCATTTCTCATTAATCACCATTTTAATGGTTTACATTTACAGTAGCAGGCCAGATCTAACAGCACTTCTGTTTGTACCTGAAACTGGCAGCATTTCAAAATACTGTGCCATGATTTCACTGAACAGGGAAGGGATGGACTTAATTTGTATTTACTGCTTATACCAAAGAGATACTGTCCTAACACTAACATACATCTTAAAAAAAAAAACAAAAAAAAACAACAAACCAAAACCAACAACAAAAACAACACCAAAACACAACAGAGTTGTGGAGGGTTCATTACACAGCGTAGGTTTTTATAGTTGGTTTTTATAGATTTTTAAGTTGGTTTCAAGCAACACAGGTTGTACATCGTTACACTGCTCCCTGCTAAGAACTGAACAACAATGCTGAGCTTTGTTATGGGTTGTCTGGAGTACAAGTCATGAACATCTGTATTTTTAACTTTAAAGCTGAATCAGAAATAGTATCTGACTCCTGATACAGTATTTAAATAAATCTACATGGCTGCTAAAGCCGGTTCCAGAAAGTGCAAATGTTAGTTCATTTTATAATTTGTAACACATTGCCTCTTGCTTTAAAGAGTGTAAAAAAAAAAAAAAAAAAAAAAAAAGTATTTTAATAAATGTCTTTTTTAAAATCCTCCTCCTATCGGAAATTTATTTTATATGCCTTTCTTCATACAGATCCCATAAAAACCATGTATGATTTAAGTGGGCTCATTTGATAGCTTTTGGAAGTTCTCAGGAATTTCCGAAAGTCCTTTTGACAGATTGTTAATTGACAGATTGAAGAAGGAAGTTATCCTTTTCATAAAAAAGAGTGGGTAAAATACTTATTCATGGACTACTAGGCAACGCCTAACACTTCCTGACCTTCCTGCAAAAAAGACCATGTTATTTAGCTGTGCTCCCAGCTGCCCAACTTCCCATAACACATCCTAGAATTTCTCGGTGCCTCCACCTTCGTTATTTATGAAGGCAGTACCTTTTCTGGAGCAGATACTTTGCTTACTTATGGATGTACACAATAACTAGAACAGAGGGGACCTAAACTAATAACAGAAGATTTAATCACAGCAGATCAAATAAATATTATGGAACACATTTTACAGCTAGGTAAACAGAACAGAATTGACCAAGGTGATGGAACAAAGTAACAGCAGACTTGGAAATCAAAGCAAGAAATCTTATCTAGTTGCTTACTTTAACTAAGCCCAGTGGATATAAGCAGCAGCACGCATCACACTTCCCACTGCATGCCTTCCCCTTTTATTGGAGGATTGCTGTCCAGAGCATTACTTGTTGCTTAATGTCATCTGCCAACATAAAAGTCATCTCCATCGCTGGAAATGATGAATGGGCAACAGAAGAGGGACCATATAAACTACGGATATTATCTTTTAATATAATTTCTTTTAAAAGAAGATGCTGCTGTATTTCCTTTGAAATTTAGATGCAAATACATGTCTGTACACTGGAAGACAATCATACCAATGATGTTGCTCTGTTTTTCTATTTTGTCATCTGTTCAGCTATTAAAGGCCTTACAATATGACACAGTCCTGAAAACAATAAAATATATAGAGCCTATAAAATCAGAGTAAAGACTTTTGTATTACTGCTTATATTGCTATTGCAGTTCACTCTCAAATATTGTTCTATGACCACTGGCTTTACAGAGTCTGCTAAGCAAGTCTTGAAATACCAGTACATACCGTATGACAAGAAATAACTTCTACCTCCATATTTCAAGGCAGCATCTCCAACTCCCTGCTCCCTCAACTCATCTGTGATGCATCCCTTACAAACTCCTTATGGTGATGATACTGGAACTGTCTTCTTCCGCCACACACCATAAGATCAATGACAGTGGACTCATCATGTAACGACTGTTAAAGTTGTTAAAGACTGTTTGCAGTCTCACCCTAAGAAAATAATTGAATAATTAGCAATAATGTCTTTCAGTGTTGCATTAAAAGTGAATATGTCATTGATTTATTCTTGATGGTTTTTTTGTTTGTTTGTTTGTTTTAGGAAATATTATTTAAAAATACAATATGCAATAAATCCATCTTTCAGAGGGGGCAAGTAAAAGGCAACTAATGTTTCTCACTGTCACTGCAGGTGAAAAATAGCAACTAATATAAGAGTTCTGTCTTCAGGTAGATGAAACAACCAAGACAAAAACACTAAAATTCTGGAGGCATGGAATTGCCCAAATGAGAAAAATAAATGGCAGGAAAACTTCATGGCTGCATATAATATATACTGAAGAAGTTAAATGACCCAGGAAATTCTTGGCACTGGGATAACTTGCAAGCAACATCACACATTTCCCATGGCAAAAAAAGGTTTTCTTCAATGGATTCATGAACCTTCACTAGGGTTCTCTTATTTTCTACCTTTTAACTAATGGCTATAGCATATAATACACTATAGTATCTACCATTTTATTATATACTCTACCAAAAAATATTTTGTTGGTGGAGGCTGAAAAAAAATAAATAAAAAGGACTGGAAACAGATTCCATATTTGCTCCAAGCAAACTGTAACCAAACTGGAATTTTTGTGCCAAGTACATTATTCATGAGGAGTCAGACTATGCTTCCTGTCTAAAGCCTTGAAAGTTTGGTGGTGATTTAACTCTCCTAGCCTCATCAGAGCTAGCCTAACATAGCAATGTGCTACTTGAAAAGAAAACCACAGACCAGACTGAAGAGGCTTCATGAAAATCTAATGAAACCCACAGGACAGCCAAGACTTCCTTCCTTTACTACTGTCCTCATTGGGACTGGGGTAGATGGGGTCACTCTTTCTTAACCATGACAATCTGGAAATAAGGGGAAAAAAGGAAGATATTCTAAACATTAAGGCTTGCACGTACTACAAAAAAGGCAGGAAACCAATCAAGTAATACAAGTCATTGTTCTTCAAACATTTGCATGAAATGCTTGACTTCAGGTGTGAAACTTAATTGCACTGAGCTGAGACGAAAAAAGCATAGAGCTGCAATTAAAGCTGATAATAGTAATCTAAGCATCATCACTGCCATTTCAGATGATGTAAGCTGTTAGCCATACACATTTTCTTTCTAAAGCCATGCAACACTTTGTAACATTGCTACGTTTTTCATTATGCATGCTTCCCAAAACGTAAGAAAAGACTCAAGGCTCGGAATATTTTTGTATCAAACATTCTGGTATTTTAACCCTGATCTCAGTGATCAACTAAAGTGCTAGAAAAAAACATTTATTTGAAGCAGTCAGCTTGATGAACACTAGTATTCTAATATAAATGAAAAGACTTGGATTTATTACTATTTTAGCAATAAAAAATGGGCACCAGGGCTTTTTTACCAGAGCAAACAATAATAATAAAAATAAATCAGCAACAAAGAGAATTCGAGCATCAAAATACAAAAGTCTACAAAGTTAATGAACACCCTTACTCCTGTACCCCCTGCTAAAGCTTGCTCCAGATATCTGCCCCTGGGAGAGAAAAGTCCCTCTTCTGGCAGGTTGGTGCTCACTGCTTTCCACAACCCTTCCCAGATTCTCTCTCCAGACTTTGATATTTTCCTTTACTGACTTGAAAAGCACAGACTCAGTCTACCCCAGGAGATGAAGAAAACAAAGGGACACTGTTCACCAAAAGCCGTTCACATCTCAAAAACTCCCATGGCTATTATGGTTTGAATTTCCATGGTGAAACCAGGAACACTGTGTGGGCAGGGTTTGCTTTCCTTGTTTGTGCATTGAAAAAATTGCTTCTCTTTGCAACAATGATCAGAACTAGGACATTTTTAATGTAACCAAGCAACTCCACACAACCTGGTTAGGCCAGCAACATTTTGTTGGAATTACCCAAATACCATTGAATGCTTTATTGTTCAAGGAGAGTTACCATTCAGTTAAACTCTTGTTACTGTTGTACATAATTTCAATGCAACCCTCAGATTTTCATTGCACATATTAAAAAAAAGAGCAAAATTACGTAGCGAGGTCATAAAACAAGTTTATCTTAGAGAAAATGAGAGATTCACATGTTTAATAATATTATTTCCTCCTTGGAAATGATTGTCTTTTGTCTTTTTAATGAAAAACAGAAGTGTTATAACACGGATATGAAAAAAATCATCACTGCCAGATGAAAAGGATTCCGGATAAGTAGCACTTCCATTTTTGCAATTTATAAAAGCACAGAGTTGTTTGAAGTTGGAGAACCATGCAGATGACAAACTACTTTCAAATATAAGCATTAGCTTGCCTGCTCACTCCCCAGCTGCCATTTTTGGGACTCTTTCTATAAATGTGACAAGATATTAAAACGCCAGCATCACTTATTAGAAAATTTCAAGTCCTGCCATCTAATAAGAGAATCATTGGGTCACAAACTCTCGGTATTTCAGATGTTTTGACAATTAACTCATGGGTAGCATCACCCCGAGAGTCCCATCTATTGCTCTTTTGCTTCATTGCAAGGTCTCAAACTGAAGGTAAAAGTTGCCTTCAGTTCTTTTACGCACAAATGAAAATGTGGTGAAAGAGTCAGTTCTGCTGACTATTCAGAGCAAAAGGAAATCAGCATACAAGGAGCTGCCTTTGAACAGTGAAAGGAGCTTTTTTTTTTTTTTTTTTTTAAATAAAGATCATATTCTATACAAGTTTTATAAATACACTTGGCAAAAAAAGGTTTAACCCAAATGTTAGCAATTTCATATCTTTCACTTACAGGATATTGACCCAGTTGATTTGTAATTAATAGCAGAGCTTTTTCTCGTTAGCTTATCGATTGAGGAGCCTGCAATGCATTCTTGACCATATTATAAATTACAGCTTTGGTTCCAGGCTACATTTGGTCGCAGTTAATTCCGGTTGTCTACATTTTTCACATTGTAAGAGTTACCTGCTGCATATCTTGCCAGACTATATGCTTTATGGTGGAGAACTACAACTCCTTTGTTATTGTAGATCCACTTGTGTGATTTATAAGTCCAACTTTCTGCTTATTCTGATTTAAGAACGCAACAGTGGGAAACAAAAAAGCCTCCATTTTCCTGCTCTCAAAAAGGCTTCATAATAAAAACATCCTTTACAGGAAGCTCTGTAAAATCTACAAACATTGTCAACATAAGCAAAAACCTCATAAATAAAAGCCAAAAAAGTCCAGGACTGGTTAGGAAGGGAATAAACTCCATATTCATTCAGAGAGACATGGGTATTAGGTAATAGCATTCATAGACACATACTATTGAAGGTAAGTGCTCTTATTGAAACCAACAAACCCTGTGCCTAAAGAGCACTTACCTGATTTCACAGCAGTGAAGTCAGTAATAAACATGAAAGTTAGCATGGAATCAATGTTCTATTATCTAAAATCCCAATTAACTGGAAGACACTAATGTCTTGCTTTTCCATCCAGTTCTTCCATCAAATGAGATACAATTAAGCTATAGACCATAAACTTATTCCAGCTGGAAGAAAAAAAAAAACAACCAACTTGCATCAGCATGAGTCTCTGTGCCAGCATAGGCTGAACTAATTGCTAAAACAGAAGATAGTCCAACACCAAAGCAGTATTTTAGCATATTTTTTCTCCAAAGTTTTTGCCAATAGACCTATATTAGTTCCTGGCCCAGTTGCTTTGCCTCCTGTGCAACAGTTATTTTGGCAACAATTTCTGAGTACATGTGGAGATTTTGTTAGCAACAGCACTGCAGGCAGGTGGATGCCACCACAGTACAAGTGTCGAAGGCTCCCGCACATGCAGCAGACCTGGAAAAACTGCATCTGCTCCCAAGGCTTCTTCTAGCACAGATCTGCCCAACAGAGACTGAATCAAAACTGTCTTGCCGTTGCTCTATCCAACAATATCTGTAGTATAGAGATGGCCTAAACCCACCGCTCTGAAGGGAAAGGCCACCAACTGAGTCACTCTCTTTCTTTGATCTTTCCAAATGCTTTTATCAAAGCGATGCACAAGGTCTCTGCTGAAGGGATTCTGTTACTGAGCTGAGAAGGAAAAAGCTGAGACATTAGAGGAGAAGAAGGGGGGGAAAAAGAAAAAAAGATCTTCAAAATGGGGTCTTGACAATAACAACTTTATTGTAGAGGCCTGTAACTGGATATCTAAAGACCTACTTTGCTGCTTGTATAAAAACGTCTTACTGCATCTGTGCAGGGATTACAGGTCCATCTGTGCAACCAAATAATTAATGAAATAACTGATTTCTCTTCCACTACTCATCAAATTATTTCAGTTATAATGTTTGCACAGATGGAGTACAGTCAAAGCAAGCGACACGTAGCTGCTATGGAAGTGCATTATTTTAGATCCATGCACCTAATTGTTTCAAGCTCTTGAAAAAGCGTATTGCTTTAACTGTACTTTATGAATGGGTTCAGAATAACCGGCGACTGCAGCCAGCACAAAATCACTGCTCAGCCTGAACCCATTTGCCTGGTTTTGACAGAGGCCGACGTGCTGCCTGATGGGCTGTGTGCAGTGTCTTCCTCCCCAGGTGGAAATTCCAGACCTGCTCAAGTGTTTGCTCGCTTTGCAAGACGCTGGCTGAGATTGGACAAAGATATGTTGAGACACATGCTCACACAGCCTTAAGCAATTTGAAATAAGGATTCTTAATGTGTGTGAATGTCAGCTCACTATCACTCAGGGATTTTTGTTTACCTAGACAGCCTTGCTCCTTTTTCCAAGGCATACCAGCCAGCTAGCCCAAGGGATGGTGATCTTCGCCCACGTTAATCTGACAGAGCTACAATCCCTGCTGCTATTCCCTGGAGGAACCCAATAGCACTGACCACAGTACCTTGGGGGATGTGCTGAATGTCTTAGTAATGCCCTTGGAAAGCACAAAATTGCTGCAGCCGAAGTCTTGAAAAGAGATCTTTCAGAAGCAGACTGACTGGGTTATTTTTCTTCCCCCCACTCTTCCACAACAAGAAAAAGGACCAGACAAACCCCAACTGTATCGCAGAATGAGGGCAGAAATGCATCATCTATTACAGAAAACAGTCAGAAAATTAGAAAGCCCCAGAGGAGTTGGGGGCATTTATTGTTTGCATTGTATGCATTTGTTAACAAAACTAATCCCAGCCTCTTAACTTTCTGATAATGCTTTCGAAGATTAAAAGGAGAGGGTTTTGCTTTCCTGGCAGCTCCACAGAAAACTGCCAAGAGAAGGAACAACTAAGGAAGGCCTTGGTAATACCTGAAGTGGCTATCTCTCCGTTCAGGGCTTTCAGAAAGTAAGACAGAGATGACCTGAAATTCAACATGCTAGACAGAGTGAATTCCCCAAGTAAGCTAGCTTTGAGCCACTTTGCTTCTGCCTTTCATCTTTGTTCCTCATCAATCTGCTTTGCCTGCCTCTGTCCCTGCTCCTGGCCATTCCCACTTATCCACACCTGCATCCATACATAACATACAACCTCAGAAAATAGAGCTGCAGGTCTCCTCTGCATTGTCAACCACCCATCTTGCTTTGATCTACTGAGTCTTGCTTGCCTCCAAAACATCTTTCTTCAAACAGACTTTGTGATGTAGACCTGTGCACGTCCTTACGTAGGTTTACACAGTTCTAGACATCCTAGCTGTGATGTATACAGCACTTACTAAAGGTTAAAAGCTCATGCTTGAGAATGGAATGTTCAGATGCCTTATAACTGGTTATTTTTGCAATGAGCTTTTATTTACAGTGTCCTTATTGCATTCCTACGCACAAATGGTGAATGATTTTCTTCACTTACAGTTCCTATACAGACCAGCTGGCTACTTGATGAGCAATGTTAGGCCAGGCCTCCTGGTTGTGTAACAGGATGAAATCACCGTTGCTTGGGTTTCAGTTTACAATTATCCTATATTAACTGAAGGAAAGGTGGAATTAGAGAAACTTACTTTCAAGTGACATCATTCACAAGGATTGCAAATGTAGTGCATTAGGTCAACCATACCATTACTAAGTAAAAAGCAACTGCTTATACTTATGTTCTCAAAAGTCAGTCTGATGGATAGTTTTAGCAGCAACAGACTTATTTATGCACAGACTGCATCACAAAAGATGCACAAAAGATATTGCCCAGTTTTGGCAGAAGAGACATTCTCTTCTAGAGAATGGAGAATAGTTAATGATTTGGTTTTATAAGTGTAGACATAAGGTTAAAGCCACACTCAGTTGAACTGGAAAGTCAACACAGGGCACATAGCACTAGTGATATGAGCCTTGCTTGTCCAAAGGATTATGAGTGTAAATATGTACTGGACAGTTCTTCAGTGTGATGTTTCTGCCATGACTTGATCCAAAACAGGGAGGATCAGCTATGAGGAAACAAGCTGCTTTCTAACACAAAGATATCAAAAGATTCTGCTGCATTTCAGATAGAGCAAGAATTTTGGTGATGTTTGAGCATGTAGCTTGCATAAGATTTTCTCTGCTAGCCCCATATCATCAGAGAACGGTGTCAAAGTTGAACATGCCGTGAAACAGAATCTGCAAGCAGATTTGTGCCTTTCCTACAAGACCAACCATCTGCAAATTCAACAAGAAGAAAATGTAAGTGGCTGAACATAGCCAGATCCTTTTCACTATGGAAGAAAAAAAATGAATCTTACCAAGATGAAACTGGAGCTGAGGGATTTCATTTCCTCAACTTTCATATCATTATACTCTCAAACAATTCCCATAACACAGAGTAAAATTAAGATAGACAAACCCAGTTTGCCAAGCACCAAGATGTAAAAGCCAGTTTAGCTGACTTGAAAGTATCTGCCACCATTTTTTTTAGTGACAACAGGTATAAGTCACCTTAATTCCAGGACTGGGTGTTTATCAGATGCATGGATTAATTACTTGAATCAGATGAGGCTTCTGCTAGGAATCCTGGAGTCTATAAGATGATTAACGTAACTAATGTCAGCCAACTTGAGTCTGTATGTTTCAAGGGCAAACTGATCAGACTGTCCTTTGTCCCATAATGCGTATTTATGGTTTTGGGTAGAGGAGGAAGACAGTAGGTAAAGGAGAAAACTATAAATACTAATAGGGAAGGCATCACAGCAATTTCTTTTTTACAAGGCAAAGAAAACCAAGAGTTTTAGTGGTCAATAGTGCAGTTGGTCCACATGCTTTAAAGGAAAAAACTATTTCTTAACCCTCACATTATCACAAGGAAGACCAACTACTGAGGAGAATGTGCTGGTTCTTGTGGAGGGGGACCATTTTATCAGACCATTAACAGTGGTGATTTTATATGGCAATCTAAAAGGATTTAAAAACAAAATCCCGCTGTTCCACCATAATGGCCCATCTTAGCCAGATATTTTTTAAATTACTTTCCTCATTAGAAGGTTTTGCTGATGAATGGTGTAAAAAAAAAAAAAATAAAAATTCACGATTTGCTGTGCCACCAATTTCAGTCTTACTAGGAACAGACTGCAGCGCACTTCGCAAGCATATTTCTACAGCAGTATAATCTAATGGAGTAAAAGTGATACCTCCAGCACATTGACTCAGTCTCCTTGCAGCGCAAAATGATCTTGTTTCTTAACGACAGATCCCTGTAAGAGCATAGAGCACAGCAAGAACTTGACCCCATAGTGCTTGGATATTTAAAGGATTAGAGCTCAATGGTGGTAGTGTAGCAGTAACCAGTCAATCATGTAATGCTCTCTTCACAGTCCCTGCCTTGAGATATTATACATATTTGAAAGAAAAAAAAAAAAAGAAAACACAAGAATTTGGAAGCATAGAGTGCAAAACACTGCAGCCAAACCTTTGCGCATTGTTTAGTGCTGACAATCTAAACAAGATGCATCTTGGTTGCAGCTGAAAAGCTCAGCAGTGTCTGGTGCACTCACCAAGGTTAAAAGTTCTTAATAGCATCTACTGCAAGCAGAATTTTTCCACAACTCATCTGAAAATACCATCCAAGAGGCTTTCCTGCTGGAGCCCTGACATCTCAGATATCTCACAACTACCCGAGGACAATTTGTAATTTATAAGAAGCTGTTAAAATAGATGACACTGAACTTTGCTGAAATGCAAGTAAATTTGATAACCAATTTAAAAGCATATCCACAATTGCCATTTGATATTTACATAAAACCATTCACCAATTCAGAAGAGTTAATCCTACACAGAACAAAGCTTTTATAACAGCATCTCAGAAGCATAGGACATGTTCTCATCATACACATGAACAAACAGGAAAGAACGGATTTATTGTGAACTGGGATTTTTGCTATAAATTAAAAGGCCATTCCCTTTTATATGTCATGTGTATTTAATTTCACTCCATAGGGTAATCCTCTGAGAATTAAGAGAGTGCCAAGATCTACTTTCCCCATTCCTTTTATTTCCTTAGGCAAATATCTAGAATTAGAGACAGAAAAGATGAAAAAAGGGAAGGCCAAGGGAAATACAGAGCTCCAAGAAAGAAAGTGAGAGCAGTCTAAACAAGGATTTTTTCTGGTCTATGCAAGCAGCAGTGATTATTTATAACAGGGAAAGGCATCTGTCTTTGATTATGATTTCATGTATACTGCGGATTGTGGTGAGCTTACTGTGTGCCAGGGAAGACTGTCATCCTGCAGCACAAAATTCCAATGAGACAAACTAATCTCTCTCTCAGGGAGAGAATCCTACCTTTGACTAACTGAAGGACAGACGGAAAGAGATTTTCTGCCAGGAAAAATAAAACTGAGAGCTATTGTAGAACACAGGGAAATCAAATTTAATTTACAAACAAAAGATAGAGTCAAAGTGCATGAATGTTAAGTAAATATGCTTAAAAGTGTAACCGTTCAAGTATTTCAGTCCATATTTTGCTACATAACTTGGGAATGCATAGGTTAAAGATCAGCCTTCCTTTCCACGAGCCTCTATACAATAGCCTTCAGTTTTGTGTTATTTGAGAAGCACATGCATGCTGCCCTCAGGGAATAAAAGCAGCTTATGGGCCCAAGAAGGCACTGAATAAATGCAGTACGTGAATGTACAGAAGACATTTGTGCACAAGTAAATCTACAGAGTTAATGGAGAAAGACACTCTACCATCTTTCAACTCATGACAAGATGCTTCAGTTTAACAATTACGTTGAGAGGTAAAATATTAAGCCTGCTGAATCTGTGTATTATGCTCCTTTCCTGTGCAAACTAGAAACAGCTGGATTTCCCCAGCCAAGGCAATTCACAAGATGTGGAGATAACAGCAGCCAGGAGTACCTTGAAACAGAGGATTTTCTCAGAACTGAAAATAGGTGCTATTTCAATGCAGTCCCTCTCTAGGGCTGAGAGGCAGCTTCCTGACGCCCATTTTTGTCACTGAGGACATCCTAGTCCTATTTGAAACCAAACAAGCAAAGAATGAAGTCTGTAGGGCTTCCTCTCACTGCCAGATTCCATTGACAGTTGGACTTACAGGCTTTTTCCAAACCTTAATGACTCCATGTTTCATAGAAAGAAACTTTTCTTGTTCTTCTCTTCTACATCAAGACCTCAGGCCTCTGTTACAATCAGATTTTCCTGATTTTATAGAAAAGCTACTAAACAGCCTAGTTGCACTACCAACATTGCCAAAAAGGACATCTGCTGCTTTGATGGGCAAGATACAGTTCAGAGTGGTATGAAATCTGTACAGCTTGTCAGGAGGCAAGGAGCTGACAGCATTTTGTTGACACATCCCTTCAAAGTAGTGCACAGACTTATAGATTTGATTTTAAAATACTCTGCATTTGGATGTTGCCAAGCAATAACAACATGTCATAGGCACTGAAATTCCATCTTATCTGTTTCTCATCTGCTTGAGCAAATGAGGAGTCTAGATTGGATTATTATTATTTTTTTTTTTAATTGCGAAGGCAGGGTAATTACTGAAGTTTATCCATTGGAGCAGGATGCTGTCCAAGTAAAGCTGTTTTACTGATTGAGTGGATGCATTTGGTAACATGTTAGATCAAAACCCTAAAGTCACATTACATTAAACTATTTTTCTCATATTAGTTACTATCTTACAGGAGCTCCTCATTTAACACTCTACATTAAAAAACAGACCATATATCTTAGGTACAATAATGAAACCACTGTCACCAATCACCTCTGGATTTCTCTAATAGATCTTCAAGCCTGAGCCTACATTTTTGATGTGACTGGGATTTTTGCCATTTCTGTGCCACTGGAGTGGGAACAGACTTGGACTTGGTTGGCTACAATGATAATTATAATGAATGATAATTTCTAGTAGGCTGCCTAGGTGAGCAGGGAAGGCTGTCACATTTCTTTATGCACCTGACATTTTGCTGAGAAATTACTACTGCTGCACGAACTGACTGAAAGCAAGCTTGATAAAAGGAAACGTCAAACTAAATCAAAACTCTTTGAATATTCTCCCATTTTTCCTTCCTCTTTAACAGCTTGCTTAACCCCTATGACTCAACTTGTAGAGCCTTTCCCAGCCCCAACAGCTCTGCAATTTTCCAAACCATTCCCACTGTTTGCCTTTAATTCTGAAAATGGAGTAAGAAACTATTTAAAGGATTCATAAGGGACAGGGCATAAATACTGGAGCCAAGATTTATCTTTATTAGCAGCACTTTCTGTGAAAGATGTTATACACCCAATCCCAACTCTTCAAGAACTGCTGGTCAGTATTTCAAGACTGCTGGGTCCCTCCAAGTGCCCTATCTGGGACCCTTACAGTTTAAGGTCACATTGCCTTCAAGCATTTTAAAGAAAACCCAGCATAAGCACATAACTTTTGCTTTGTACATTTTCCAAATCTTGACTTTATACTACCCCCATTGATTTTTTGACTGAGAGGAGAAACCAAATGAAGGATCTGATTCCTTCTTCAACACAAAGTCCCAGCAGGAGAAATACAGCATTCATTTTTAGGAAGGCCTTTGCTGAAAGGCTTTTATCCTTCTGGATATATAAAAAGATCCCTTCTCAGAGGACACAAAATTTCAAAAGCAGCAGCATTGGCTTCTTGGGCAATAATGGGCACCCTGCCCCAGGTGCCCCAGGAATTCATAGCCTGCTACAGAATCACTGCATGCAGCAAAGCTGAGTACAAACACAGCTTCCAGATCGAAAACCTGTGTCTGAACAACTTAAACGATGTTATCCTGAGAAAGCAAAAAGCTTTATAATGTTGTAGAACCTCTATTGCTGCCAAAGCACAACGATGTGGTTGTTGGAAAAAGGAGAAATACTATCAAGCATTTAACAAACAGGAGGCAAAAAATGTTTTTCTTGCTTGTACTTTTACCTTATTAATTCCTTCATTCATTTATCCCAGTGACTCTATAACGTGGCAAGACATAAGTGACAAAAAACACAAAGTTAGAACTTGGAACTGGGAGGACGTGTTAAATGCTGCAGCCTTTCAGCAAAGGCCAGGCTTAGGTCACTAAGATGAATTTCTGGTTTCTCTGGACACACATCTAGAAACACCACCAGGAGAACCAATCTTGAGATAAGAGAAATACTGTTGGCCAACATGGTGGCAAGAGCAAGTAGAAGGTGCTGAGAGTTGCAGAGGATATCCCCAGCCACTGGCTCAGCAAATGGCTGCTGCCCAGTCACCAGGCCCCCAGCAGGGTCAGATTCCACCACTCTGCTTTAGGATCACAGAATCATTAAGGTTGGAAAGAACAGTAAGATCATCTGGTCCAACCATCAACTCAACACTATCATGCAAGCTTTCTGCTTGCCCAGAACTCAGCTATTTCAGTGATGTACCAAGTGATTTGTTACCTGATGTAGATACTACCTGAGCCCTGGAGAAGTTTAAGTTCACTTCATCATCCTGTCTGGTCAGCATCCAAGATCCCAAGTTTGGTTTCCATCCACTTTTCCTGACTGGTGATGCTGCTCATAACAATCTGCTCTGGGTCAGAGAGGTATGATTGATGTCCAGCATGCTAGATGCCTTTTTATCCTTCCTCATTTTTATTTTCACGTAACATCTCACTTCAAGATTCCCTCAGTGAAATATGATGCATTTTCTTGAATGCAGAAGTCTGGAGATATCCCACAGGTGAATGTGAGATAAATGCAAACTCCAATTCAAAACTAACACTCATTCTTACTCTCAAGAACTTCTAAACCCTTCATCATTATACGATCCTCTATTTTTATATAATTACACGAGTAGGGATGTAACAACACAGAGTTAACTGGAGGACCTCAAGTCATCAACTTGATTGCTGCAGCTCTAAGGACCATTGCATTGCTACTTGACTGAGCACTGTGAAAAACTATTTTCAAAAACGTTGTTTGTTATACTAGCTATACAATAGGAGATATGGTGATAAAATTTCCATCGGAAATTTAAAGGCATCAGTAATCAGTCAGTAGGGCAGAAGAACAAGAAATTGCATTTTTAAGCAACGTATCTTAATTATCGTTTGTCATCTTTAATGCAAACTCCATGCAAAAAAGGTAATGCAAACTATCATGAAGTTGCAGAAGTACAAAATAAATGCCCAGTAACTAAATCAATTTTTAGTTAAATAACTCTGTGTCTCTAAAAAATACTAATTGCATTTAGTAAAAATATCATTTAAAGTCTGACTGTGCCATAATGCTCAGAATTGGGTGAATTGTTTTAAAATTGGGTGAATTTTTATGCATGAGTCATAGGATCCCTGCAAATCACAGCTAGCTATGGAAACGGTGACATAGCTACAGTAGCATTTCTGTTTCAACACTGCCATAATGAGCTTTAATTATTTCACACTTCAACTGATTTGCACATGATGTTCATGATCCTAGCAGCCATAAAAAGTAACATATGAGGAATGATGAGACTCCATCCTCATAACTGGATATCTTCAAGCCACAGGAACAAACAAAAAGCCTTCGGAATCTCTTAAGTCTTAACACTATTTTCCTGCTCAATCATAACAATTCTTACCAGGTTCCATCTCATGATTTCTGCATATTCTTTTTTAACAGGATGTACCAATGCTAAGGCTTGAGCTCAATTAGCTGTCCACATCTAGATTTACTGAACTCTCAGAATTAAGATTGCTGTTACTGAAAGTGAAAGCATGCACTCAGTGGAACCCCAATTTGAAGTTCAACAATGAATAGAAAACAGAAAGAAAAGGTGCTTCCTATTGCATTAAGCATACTGGAAACAGAAGAATTACTGCACACACACACACTCTGGAAACAATCAGTTATTCTGCTTAGTTTAAAAAAAAAATTGTCTTTGTAAAACAAATCATTATATTTGCATAGAATCACACTGCCACATGAAAATGAATTATATTTTCTGCTTGTGTTTCTGTTACAGATTTAATTGATGTAACAGTGCAGAAAACAGAGACAAAATTTTATTTCTTCTGCCTTTTAATTACCATCTGCTAACATAAGATTACTTTTCTTAAAGTGACTGGGTCTACCTGCCAGATGAATTTTTCGCCTGATTTCCTCAAGCTCTGGCAGCTGCCTTCATTATTGGTGAAAATGGCATGGCAAAGCTAGCATGAAAAATGAGGCTAAGCACCTGTCACTTCATTTTTCTGCAAAGAAATAAAGAAAATACATGTAACTCAATGCTCTGCACCATCTATACTCAGCAACAATTTGCTGCAAAAAAAACCCAAACAATAACAACAACAAAAAAACAACAAAAAAAACCCAACAAACATGTTCGTTCTTACATGCAGTTAAGAGTCATGACCTGTAAAGGAGTTCCAGAAAGCAACCCGTTTATGATAATCAGAAAAGATTTAGACAAAAAGCTACATGGAAATAAATATAAGGATGCAAAGAATTGCCCCCATAATTGCTGAATTTCTTCTGTGAATGTAACATCCTCTGCACATGGTTGTTTGGGTATAAGAGCTTAACCAGGGAACTTCACCTAGCAAGTGACACAGTTGAGACTCATTAATTTTCTTTACAGTAAAAAGAGCCTCTCAGTAACTGTGAATCAGCCACGAAGGCACGGAGCCACTCTAATTGTACCGTGGTTACAAGTTTTTGGATTCCTTCACTTTTTCTCGAATTTGTCTTCATGGAGGATGGCCAACATTTGGCATATCTGAAGCCAACATATGCCAGGAAAAGTGACCTTCTCCATCAGACCCAGATATTCAAGTATTCTTTGAAACCTGTCAACTTTTATGCACAAGAGAGCACACCTGACGAGAACCCAAGGAAGGAAACTATGAAGGAGGGCAAAGGCATTTAAAAAATGCATTACAACAGCTTATTTACATCAATTTCTCTGCTTCATCACAAAATAAGAATGGTTACGTCACTCTTTTTTTCCAACAGCAGATTAATGAGTTCAGTATGCCTTAAGCAGTGCCATTGCAGTTAAGCTACAATGGAGCTCAGTGCAAAGTTGCATCCCAAGTTACCCAGGACCACAGAGTTGAGGGAGAACAGTGAGCACTGTGTTATAGTCTAGGCCCTCCTCAATGTACAGATCTACAGCAGCAGCTCTAATTGCCAGGGAAGAACAGATGTGGATCTATGAGCTAATTCTTTTAGGTGAGTGAAGAAATTAGATGAAATACGGGTAGGTTCTGTGATGGCTCAGTTATAACCTGCTTTTCCCAGTGTGGGGAATATCTAGAACCACCTGCCACTTGGTACAGCTTGTACCTCTGCTTCAGATATAGCAATTGCATGCTGGAAGAACTTCAGAAAATACACCTTACAATAAAAAGGAGTGTACAACTGTTAAAACTCAACCATTAAGGAACAAAATGTAGATCTGCTGTTTCTGCAATTGTTGCTTTATTCCTGCTTGTTCTGCCTTCACCTCCACTCACGCACATTATTTTATTTCCTGTTTTGCTAATGTGGCCAGAACTGTGTATGATCTTAATCTTAATGATGGTCCAAGCAACTGCCTAAAGGAAAGACCTTGAGTTTTCGGATGCAGAAGTTTGCTTGTAAAAGATCACAGAGGGACTATGATGCAAATATGAGGAAACACTTCTAAAGAATTTTCAGAGCACTGAATCCCATCAGATAGTCTCATTGCTCCTATTTTAATTGGTATTGCAGTACCTCATTTTCTAGCAGAGGCATTAAAGCACCAGGCTTTATATTCTGAAGATATTTGGGCCAATTTCACACTGTTGCCATACTCATCCTGTAATCCAAATAATCCACGGAAATATAAATTACCAACCTCGAACAAAGAGTTTGAAGTTTTATCCGATATTCTTCCAAAACAGTCATTCTCTGAGGTTCAGTTTTTCTACAAAACTGAAGTCGTCCCATTTTTCTTTGGACATGTGCATGTTCGTTTCCCAAGATGGATTTTTTCCCTTTGCTTTGCCAAAAGAAAGATTTAGTAGGAAGAAACATAGAAAGATCAGCAATTGAAGTCATGTTGGAATAAAGAATTTATGTGATAAATATATACATTATTCCACCCATATTTGTGGAAGGATAATTGAATTTTTTTGCACGAGAGACTTTGACAAAACACATTTTAGTATCTAGGAAGGAAGCATGAAAAGCTTTGTTTTAATTCTTTTTAAAGACATTTCTAATTTTTATGAGACTAAGACCGAAATAATGCATTAATTATTAGCATATTTCCTAAGAAATCATTAGCAGTATATTTTAGCTTTTATAGCAGTGGAGAGTTCAAATCAGAGTCAGATAATAGTAACATTATGTGGATTGTTACTAACTTCAGTTTTATTGCAGTCTTTTATAATTCTTGTGTTAAAATCCATGTTCAAATGTCCACAAAAGAGGAAAGGATTATGTTTCCAAGTGCCACAGCACAGTAATCTCATCCACACTGTGAACATTACATTTGGATATGTCATGTCAAAGCCTTGATATTGCACATGTCTTACAGAAGACAGGATTTGGTCAGTATTTTGGGTGAAAAACTGGCAGATATATATGTCACGAAATAGAGAATTGGTAGTTCAGTAGATGGCACTCTTCCCTTGAAGTTGGTACTGTACCAAAGCACCAGCCTGTTATTGGCACCAGAGACATTAAATGATGAAGTAGGTACTGAAGGGAGACCTTTAATTACACAAGGTCAAAGATCCCAAGGAGTATTTCCTAGAATATCTACGCTAAGTTTTGGTTTTGATCATCACAGCCCACATTTCCTCCTGACACTTCTATTGGGTAAGGAATTGTGTAGTTTGTGCAGCCCAACGCTGCAAACAACAAAAGGGTTGAGTTCCCAGGGCGAGTGACATCTGCAGTTCAGGTTGTTCAAACCAGGACAGTACTATCACACATCTCCCAGAATATGCAACCACTTTCAAAGCTTCACTGACTCATCTAGAAAGAACTGAGAAGAGAATTTTGTCACAGCTTTTCCTTAGGAGTTAATACCTCCTTAATCTTTGTGTGCAACAAATTTAAAGGACAGTCATTTAAGTCTTGAGTTTTTACAGAAAAGTAGCTTAAAAATATAACGTTTACTTCATTCCACTTGGAGGAAATAATCAAGATCAGCAAAGCTCTGGTATGTGCATTATCTGGAGGCTCTGCTATATCTGTGTTAGGGCAAGAGAAACTCTACAACACTTCCATTCAATGCACAGTGCAATAAATACGCACCAAATGCAAGTGTGGTGAATAATTAGATGAAGTTATTACTAGAATATTCAGAATAATTTTCTGGGGTAAATACAACATCAGTTCCTTACTTATTTATGTCCACCGTGGTCTCCCAGTCATAAAAAGTAAACCAAACCACAACACACCTCCTAAGTGTGAAGGCCTAGAATTATGGTTTGCTTCTTTTTGTGTTTTGAAAAATCTTTTCCATGTTTTACAGATTTAGTTTGCAAAGCAGACTCCAGTGCCAACATTTATCCCAGTCTTAACTACAGCTATCCCTATTCCACACACCATGGAGCAAATCCCCGATTTCTCACACTTCCTGTTAACCCTGCTTGGCTTTCATTATTGTCTGGTAAAATCATTTCTTTTATGTGATTGCTTTACCCTAATATTGGCCAAGGCTCACTGCAAGACTACAAGGTTCCCCAAGTAAGATAAATGATGCCTTCCACATTACTATGGGAATGCAGCTTGGATCTTGGACTAACAATGCAAGGGAACAGAAAGCCAAGGTTTTGCTTTCCCCAGAAGACAGGGAAGGCATTCTTAAACTTTTTTTTCTGAATGACAAGAAACTCAAGACTTTTTTACTTTGAGTTATATTGGAGGGCATTCTTACTTAACCACCAGATGCTGTATCACCACTTGCTCTAACCAACTACCTATACTAGAAAAAACTGACAAAGTATTTCAAAGAGACACAAAGAAAAAATCTGACCAATTTTCTGATGTTTGAGGTGGAGATCCTTTAGGTTGTATAAAGAATATACAGACATATTTGCAGAATGTGCTGACAGTACAGTATGAATATCAAAAAGCTGAGGAGGTCTTTTAAGTCATTTGCTGTCCACATGAAACATCATTAGCTAATATCAACCCAGCCTTTCCAGAGAAATCAGTATTAGTCTACGTGCTAAGTTCATATTTTATTAACTACCCTGTAGAGCAGAAAGCACGTGTATTCATCTAAGATCAACTATTTAAAGTCATTTGAAGGTGATGAAATCTTTTAGATATAAAACCTCTCTCAGAATAAATTCATAGGAAAAAGACCTCTAAGATCATCTAGCCCAACCATCAATCCACCCACACCATGTCCACTGGCCACGTTCCTCAGTGCCACATCTCCACAGTTCTCCACAGCACCTCTGGGGACAGTGAACCCATCAGCTCCCTGGGCAGCTGTGCCACTGCATCACCGCTCTGTCAGAGATTTTCCTAATATCCAACCTGACATATAATGCAAGTTTGCCCAGTTAATCTGAGAGGATAGCATTTCAAACACATTTTCTACTTCCGCAGCATGTACAACAATGAAAAAGCAGAAGACAATGCTTATTTATGCCCCGTTACAGTGAAAATTTGCATCACAGCTCAGTACTATATGCAAAAGAATAGTCGATCTCAAGCAGCACAGCTATAAAACTTCAAGTAGCAAACTGCATCTAGTGGACTGCTGGGAGGTCTGTGTAAGCAATTATAATTTATGTCAGGATTTATCTTAAGGGTCGTTATGTTTTTCTAGTATAATGATGTTAAACAGTTTGACTTTTTTTTTATTACTAGGTAATATATTAGCAATGCTTAAAAACCAGTTGTATTGTAGTTCTGTGACAAATTCATCCCTGGAAAAAAAAAAACAAAAAAAACCAACGATCTAAGATTTCCTGTCAGTTCATTTATAAAGGCACTTTAGGAGTAAAACAACTTCTGTAATTCAGACTTATAGCATTCTATACTACACATTAAAGTGCATATCAAAATTTTACAGAAAACTATATGCAGATGTTACACATCTCATCAAATCAGAGTGAAGTTACCTTCTAAAGACAAATCTTTTCAGAGCTGAGCAGAGGTCAGCAAAGACCAACCAACTATCTGGTAATTGCTTTACAGGGCTTCCCTCCTTCCATCAGAGAGATTTTTTTGCTCATTGCTCACAACAGATTGATTGCATCTCATCAGACATCTTGGTTTATTTCTAAAAACGCTGTTGATCTGGGTGAGAGAACTTCAGATTTTCTTTTAGAATTAACATAACTGTGCCTAAAAAAACAAAGTAGAGATGTGATTAAATTAATATAATTACAATCATAGCATAATTACTCAGGTTACAGTAGGAAGCAATGAGTCTTTTAAATCTCTTCTCCATTATACCACCCTGCTCAATTTTCTCCATCCCTAACTTCTCTCACTATTTCCTTCACTAGCTTTTTCTCCTCACAACCTTAAAATGCCTTTAAGTGCCCAATCACCACTTCATTTCTCATTGACTACTCCTAAACATCAATGGAAGCAATATCCTTTTTCCAAATGTTGTTCCCCTCACCTTGAGTCACTTGTCTAGTATAAAAATAAAAAAAAGAGAGCTTGGATTATTCTTTCTTCTAAGGCAGCAGTGATTGTTTAGTCTGTCCTTCCCAAACCTTTCCAACTATCTGCCTTTGATGCTGTCCTCAAGAGCAAACTGCATTTGAAGCTTTTTTTCTATATTCTGGCTTTGTATCTTCATTTTTCACTGCTTAAGGCTCTGTGCTTTCAACTCTACATTTTTTCACCCTAATCTATGCTTGTTTCAGATTGGCCCATCAATTTCATGCAATTAATGTAAACATATTGCAGTCCTCAACTTAGGTTTGGTCTACAGTAGAAGTTTTGTGAATTCAGCTAAGGTAGATCAGGAATGTGATGCTGAAGTATATTGACTTTTCTTGGAGTATTTCAAAGGCAGAATATTCTTCCAGATTCTGCTGCTAACAACTTCATATTAAGAACTCAGTTCTACTTCTTGACTACTGTTCATCAGGCTCAGACCTTATCAAAATCCATTAAATCCCATGTCAGGAAACTCTTGTTTTTGCAGTGTTAGATACTGCATGTTGAAAAAAACGGAGAAAGTACCATGTCCTGGATGAAAGTGAAACAATCTGAGAGTAAACACCGTCTCCAGGATATCTAGTCATCTTAACACACATATACTGATTTTTCTCCTCACTTCCCTGCCAGAAGGCTTATGACTATTTCAAAGAATCATAGAATGGCTTAGTTTGGAAGGGATCACCCAGTCTCAAACCCCCTGCCATGGGCTGGTTGTCACCCACCAGCTCAGGCTGCACAGGGTCACATCCAACCTAGCCTTGAGCACCTCCAGGGATGAGGCATCTGCTTATCTACACAGCCTGTGCCAGTGCATATTTCCATGTTGTCACTATGACTATTGTTCAGACCAGGATTAATTTTGTCTAAAACGAACCTTAAAAGCTTCCTTTCTCATTATTTTCTTCATTCATACAGTTTAATCATGCTCTCTCTTCAAAGTTCCTCAGCAGGAACTCTAAGTTTGTCATCAGGCAGAGGCTATCATACTGTTTTTACCCTTCCATCCTCATATTATTCCTCATGTAACAAATTTAGAAGCATGCTGTTCGATACTGATAATACAAATTCCTGTAATTCAAAATATTATTTATCACAAAGTAGCACCACAGTATATATAGAAAGCTTTATTCTTCTACTGCTGACTTTAAAAACAAGCTAACATTAATACAAACCTTTTCCATATGCTCTTCAGATCAGAATTGCCATGTATTTATACTACTACTGCTTTTAATTCGCAGTTCTGTCTTCTCTCACTCAAACCCAACCTCTGCCTTGCTTGCTATCTATATGCAAGTCACTTTACACAGTTCTGTAAAGCATTATCTCATTATTCTGTCTCTCGCTATTGAGCATTTTCAGACCCTCTGTGTGAAAGATGAGATATAAAAATAAATTGAATTGGAATACATGATGCTATGTCCTGAACTTAAACAGGCTATACTCACAGTGCATATGTAATTTGACAGCTACGGGCTATGCTTTCATGATATACACCAAAAGGATTTATGCAAGTGATTTAAAGTTCTAATCATTCTGGGTAGTCTGACTAGACATTAAACTCACGGTTGTGTAATCTCAAGTTGCTGTTAACCAATTTGACAAAGAAAAACAAATAATTATTGTGATGGTTACTACTCACCAGAGTCAATCTTCAAAGTCCAGCGCTTCCATAAATGTTCTTCCCTTGCCTATGATACCTTGGTAGGAGCTCTGGCAGCTGCCTTCTCGTGTCATTAGTGATAGGACCAGGGGGAATGGCTTCAAGCTACGGCAGGGGAGATTCAGGCTGGACATTAGGAAGTATTACTTTTCAGAAAGGGTGGTCAGGCACTGGAACGGACTGCCCAGGGAGGTGGTGGAATCACCGAGCCTGGGGGTGTTCAAGGAAAGACTGGATGTTGTGTTGAGGGACATGGTTTAGTAGGAGCTATTGGGAATAGGTGAACGGTTGGACTGGGTGATCTTTTAGGTCTTTTCCAACCTTGGTGATTCCATGATTCTATGATTCTATGATTCATTGTGAGAAAGCATTGCTAAAACAATTGCTGCCAGACAAAATCAACACCAAGATGTTTTGGAGAATTTCTAAACAGGAAAGCTGTGTAGTACGGAGCTCTGAGTGTTGACTTTGATCAAGCTGGTCTAAAGAAGGGAGGAAATGTTAGTTGCAATTTCTATTTTCAAAAACAGCAAAGAGGGAAGAACTGAAAATGAAACTCGACATAAGGAAAAGGCAAAGCGCCATCTGACAGCCTCAAAAAATCCACAAAATTCTCTTTTTTTTTTTTTTCCAATTAGCATTTCAACTTGTTTAAAATAAGGGCATAAAGATAAAAGGAACTTTATGCATCTGATCCTTTAAAAGCGATTATTTGAATACTGTAAGAACAGAAAGCATTACATCCTATATCATTATTTAAAAATTTAAGACACATAGTTTCTCTTTGAGGAAAGGCAATAAAAGAATACATCATTAGAAGTCATTCCAATTGCTCTAAATTTAGCTCTCTCTGTGCAAAAGCTGTGGTTTTGCAATTACGTCTCCCCATGTGTTTTTTAAACACAGAAGTAAACAGTCATGAAGAATAAATAATGTATGTGTCCCACCTTGTTTATTCCTTGAGTTAAGAATAAAGAAACCATTATGATCTGAATCCATCTGATCAGAATTAAATCAGAAACGGCTAATAAAGATTTTATTTTTTTAATTAAATAATGAAAAAAAACATTGAAGTGGGTAAAATCGTAAACCATGGCCAAATAAGACTCAGAGAACAGCCATGTTTTCCGTGAATGCTCAGTTCCACAGCATACCTCTTCCTGTAACAGCCATAATAATGGTTTAACTATGAATCTGCTTATTAGTCTGCACATAATTCAAGCCCTGGGATCCACATTAGTTCTGGAGTATAGCAATCATTATTTTGGCTGCGGTATTGCTCAGAATCATAGCCACACAACCATTTTTTTATTTTTAAACCCTTTGAAGAAACAATATTCAGAAAGCCTTTGTATGTTCCTTAGTAGAGCTGCAGCTGTGCTGTATTTCCCAAAGCCAATCAGCCTCATGAGCCTAAAGACATGCTGTGCACGACCTGATGCGTTACTTCATGTACACGGAGAAGCATGACTGGGAGTTCTTCAACTTGAAGGTTTAGACTGTACAATAAGGGATATTTTCTCACAGGAAAAACCACTTGTTTTCACCTTCTTACTCAGTACAGCATCAGAAAATTGCGTTTTGTTCTCATGTTTTTTTCCCCCTCCAGACTTCAGTAACATAATATTGGTAAAACTGTCTAATAACATAGGAAGAATTTATCTAAGAGCAAAAGCCATTTTGAAGTGGATTCAATCCTTTCACTGAACCTCCAGTAAAAATAACTTAACTGGGGTAAAACCTTGCATTTTACCTCAAGCCTTCATTCAAACGTTATTTATTCACAAGTGCAGAACATCCTTGTAGTATATATTGAAGAATCCCAAATCAAATATTTTTTAAAAAAGAAACAGATTATGTATGAGCTGGAAAATAGAAATATTCTAGGAATATTTATTGTAATTATCAGCCAATTTCATATTTCAATGACCTAGCTTTAAATTAGGGAGACGAGTAAAACATGCTATAAAAAAGAAATTCCATTTATTCCACTAATAAGTTGCAACCTGTTTCTGTTTTACAAGAGCGCACATAAATGGATTCAGTTAGCATAAATTACGTATGCATGCCTGAATGTTCATGAACCATTTCTAATGGCTTTAGGTTATTGAAAATCTGATACTCCAAAAGTTATCCATAAGTATATATGTATGGAAGCAGAACATTCAGCTCTGTGCCTTGTCTGTTTCTGCTTAAGAGTGCCTAGAAAAAAGAAAAAACAAAACCAATTTAAAACTTCAGTTCTGGCTCTGCAAATGGGTGGTCTTTTAGTTTGCCCAAGGGCTGCTTTGAGCAAGATGGGATCCTCCTTCAGAGCCATGAGCACCACTGAGACTCGTCCTGCCTGCTAGATTTCCATAACCATCTGACAGCTTCCCAGGGAGATGAAAGGCTTTGAGGACATTTAGATAAGGAGAAAAGATGGTCTGGGGAAGGAACATGATAAAAGAGCACTGCTTGGACAAATTATATTAAAATACACTTGAGAGTTGTAAATAATGAAAACACAACCTGAACTATTTGATTTCTAGCCATAATATATTAGTATTATCAGCTCCCCTTGAAAAATTTTGGGTCTTTATTTGGTAGCCTGAGTGCTGAAAAGATTGTTTAAAAATTCACCTCTGCAGTAAACACTCAAGAAAAAATATACATATTCCTGGTGCTCTCCAGGTAGCTGCATTGTCAGGGAGCTGCAAGCTTTATGCTTTCACTCTGTGCTGCATGCACCTTTCTCACAGCTTGGCCATGGATAAAATCAGAGCTGCTCTGCTCTCCATGGAGCAGACTGACAAATTCTTCACAAGTAGCCTGAACCTAAGGAATACTCAACCTAGAGTCATAGCCTCCTCTTTTCCTTTTGACAGTCATTGGGATGAACAGCAGTGTTTACTCTAAGTTAAAAATCACCCACACAATCTCAAACAATTGTTTGAGATTGACAAATACAGATGGACTCAGCAACTGCCAAACAAGCAGTCCTCCCTGTACTCTCAAAGAACTCAGCCATGGGCTTTTTTGTCTCACTTCTAGAACACTTCCTGTGCAGGAGATGTTTTCTTAGTATTTGTCCACATGCTAGCAAACAATTATCACTGGTTGAGAAAAGGAATGCCAAGGCAGAACAGACTACTTTAAGTAACACATTTCCTGTAAAACACAATAGTTACACTCTTTATTTAAAGCAAAACCAAACAACCAACCAAAAAACAAACAAAAAACCCAACAACCCTTGATTCTAACACGCATCTTGTCACAGGCTGAAGCAGAAATATGAAAGACCAGTGAGGAATTTGAATTATACAAAAGAAGACTTGTTTGACTGGTGTGTGGGTGTGACAAAGAGGACAGCAGAAACACCACAAATGAGCAGATTTTTAGAAAGAAAATCCAGATGCACACTGGGCAAGTGTGGGATGCAGCACTGAGAGAAGCCCGGACAGTGCTGTTGGGTTTGAGTACCAGCTGAAAACAATCTCCTGTCATTTGATCCTCCTATGCTCAAAGGTGCTTGGAACATCTCTACAACTGAACAGGATTACATGAAAGATATTTCTCTCCAACACTGAATTCTCCTAACTGGAATGAACTGGTCAGACTAACTCCTGAGTACTAAAAACCAGTTGCAATAGTTTTTGGTTAAGACTTATAGAGTTCTCATTACGTGTCCAGGCAATTCGATGGTCGCTGTGTTTTAGTAGTTCAAAAATAAAGTTTCAAATTATACTTTTTACCAGGAAGCATTAAAAACACACATTCCAAAGTAACCATAAAGTTTGATAACCCATTATGCTAAATAATATGTCTGGGGTCTAACCCATGCTGACGACTCAGGACATACAATTTCTTCTCCAAAAACCTGCACTGCAAATAACCGCAAAGCTGTGGGCTATGCTGACTCCAGTATTAAGTATCAAGAACTTTTAACACAAGATCACAGTCCTAATCAAGAAGCTGTGTATGTTTAATGTAATTCTACCAGTCTAAAGTAAGGGGTTGGAACCCGATGATCCTTGGGATCCCTCTCAATCCAAGCCATTTTATGAACTCATTTATTTGAGGAACTTGGATGAAGGACAGATCCAGAGCTATACTCTAGGACACAACCTGTAATGCCTTGATGGATTATGCAGCAGAATTCTGAATTCACTGATCATTTTACATGAAAAAAGCAAGATTATTTAAGGCCGTGGACTTTAATTGATAGGTCAACTAACTAGCAAAATATGCTGCCAGGGGTGTTTTGTTGCCTGAAGAACAAATAATTGTATTGTAACATTTTAATGAACGAAGATAAGCGAGGGGACTGATATCAATAATGCTTACTCCTGGGAGAAGACTAAGCTCTACATGTTTTCAGACACAAAATATGTGATCTGCTCCAGCAGGAGAATTGGATTAGAAGGTCTTTCGAGGTCCCTTCCAATCCTTGGCTTTCTGTGATTCTGTGGCCAAGTCACCAGCCACTGTAATGCCAATTTTATCAGGTTAAAAGAGCAGGACAGACAGGCAGTGCCTGGCAGTATGATGCCTAAGGTGCACCTAATTCATTTCCAGAGTCCAACTGAATCCATGCTCAGGTGTTCTAATGGAAAGATAAGTAGCCTGGCTAGTTTGCTTTCATGTTAAATATCACGTCTGTGTTGAGCAATGGCAAGAGGAGCAGCGGTGCCACACTGTGTCTACACCACCTGATGGGCAGGCAAGTTCTGAGCTGGACTCGATGCCACGCAGCTGCATACATTCTCTCCTTTTTTCTCTGCTTCATATTTCTGTTTGGCTTTGTTGACTGTAGATATGGAGCTAGCTCTTCTGCCAGTTTTAATGGATTTCACCCTGAAATCAATAGAAAAATACCCATCTGTAATAGCTACTAATTTAGTTCCTAATCTGTATTATGCCAGACGGGAAGTTTCCTTGGCTCTCTTACTTTGAGGGAAACAGTAAGAAACAGAAAAATGAAAAAGGGCAAGATTTATCTAGGAGGTGGCAGCAGCTAAACTGCTTCGGCTAATGCAGCTGCTGACATTTCCAGCCATTTGGTGCATTCCTCCCTAGGGAGAATAAAGCTGAAAGAAACTACTTAATATGAAACTACTGGATGTCCATTAAAAATCATTCTAGTGGTAAGATGAAGAGGCTCATTGGCAAAATACCCCATGTATAAATCTAAAAACAACATTAAAAGCCATCCAAAAAAACCCAGCAGTTAAATAGATTCTTTCATACTGAGAACCAGCAGTACAGGAGACTAAAATGGATTCTGTAGGAAAAAAAATGACTCTTGATTTAAACTGATAAAGAGATTTCCCAGTCAACGTCTGTGTAATGCTAAAGAGAATGATTTTTTATTTTTTTTTTTTTTTGCACAAAACCCCAAGAGGTGTTAGAAATATGATTCAAAGAACGGCTTTAGAAGCAGAATTCAAAGAATCTGGGGGGATGGTAGATCACTTTCTTATATTACCACCTGTTATGAAGGATAACAAAGAAAAAAGAGCTTTACTCTAATCACGGATGGGATTTAAATGTTCTCTCTACTCAAGCAGTGTTGAAATTATGGGGGGTAACAATACCCGATGGAAGGGAACCTTATTAAGGAATTAATGGAGCCATGGTGATTTATATAGAGAAAAAAGTTTCCTTTAACTAAACTATGAAAGATGATAGGTAGTCTTAAGAAAGGAAGCTTTGTGAGGTAGAAGCCAATGGTTCTATCGTATTCTAAGGAATGGGAACACAGCAGATGTCTCCCTAGATATGGCACTGTATAGTGATTTTGGCTGGAATGGAGTTAATTTTCTTCATAGTCACTTGAATGGTGCAATGAATGGGAATTAGTAGCAATTCTGTAATCCTGCACCTTAATTGAACTTAATGCACTTCTGTATGGTAACTTCTCGGGAACCAAATCAAGGCCAATGCTTCAGAACTCCAGGCTGTGCACAAAACTAGCAAATCCTATCCCCCAGAGCTCCAGCTCTGCAAGCATACCTATGATCTGGTCTTTCTTAGAACTTAGCATTGGGACTGGGGAAACACTTCATGGAAAATGAATGGAAAAGTGCTCCTCAGAAGTCATATTTTGCCTTCAAAGAAGATACATCAATCAAAGGCCTAATTAATGTATTATCTCCCATCTAGACAATATGAAGTCAAGCAAAGTTCCCAATTTAGACAAATTTTTGAAGTGTGTGTTGCCTGCTGTCCTCCATTTAAGTCTTCTGCATATACGGTCAGGTTATTAGATCTAACACTTCTGTTTCATATTCATTTCTTCTGTTCACCACCTCTGTAACTGGATAGAAAATCAAATCATTTACCTCATTTTAAAAACTGGAAGTTAGGTGTTTTCCCTTGTTATGTAAGCCTAAAATGAAAAGGTGAAAGACAAAAAAAAATATTAAGTGAGGATCTCTGTCAACTTCTGTGAATGCCATTTAAGAAAACTGAACAGAAAATAGATATACATGGAGAAAAGGGTAAGGAAAACATTTCAATTCATTTTCAGCAAATCTGGTTTTCAACTTTTCTGTTGAAATGAAAGCACAAGTGGCAACAACTCCATGCCTACGCTTGTTATTGCCTACTCAGAAATCAAGTGCTCTTTCAGTCAAGAATTGATTGTTGGAAAGAAAATAAACTGTCAACTGGTGAGGCTTATTATCAAGCTGGAAAGTGAGAAAGATTTGCTTGCTGCTGCCGCTGCTAGTTTATGGATTTCAAAATGGCTTTTAAAAGCACTTTGTTTTGTTTTGCTTTTTTTCTGTGAAGCTTGAAGTAGTTCTCTTAGAGGAATAGCATGTAAGCAGTGCAACCAGGTCAGGATGGAAGAGCACCCCAGGTTGGTTTTTTTTGTTGTTGTTGTTGCTTTTCCTCTTTTTTAAGAGTTCTCACCTCTGTAACTGACACAGCACAGTCCAACAGGAAGAAAAAAAAAAAGATTCAAGAAACTTCAGTTCTTCTTTCAGCTCTGTCAGTGACCTGTTTTTACATCATAGGAAATTTGCTTGAGTTTTTCATTCTTCAGTTTTCCCATCTGTAAGACATGGCTGTTATTTCCCTTCTAATGACACACCAGGAGGTCTTAGATGCTGTCTATTTACACAAGCCAACTTGCAATAAATCAGTTTGGCATTTGATCAAACCTCAAGTTCTCTACCCCCTGCAAACTGCCTCTGAGCTGTAGCCCCTTTCCATCCTCTGGGCAGCAGTTGCTCTTTTCTTGTTTTTCACAGCACCCAGAATGGGACAAATGAAGATTTTTTTCCCATTCACAGCTTTTCGTGTATCAACATATTTGCAGCACTAGAAAAACACTATGTAAGTCCCTGATTTTTCTGACATTTTGCAGCTTTAAAGAGTCTGCAAGGTTTCCTTACACATTCAGAAAAAACTGTACAAGAAGTGCTTACTTTGTTTGGGCAGCTTTTCAAGATTTTTCAAAAGTGAATGCTAAATGTGAGCATTAAATAATCCCTAGGAGTGACCCTTCCAGAGGTGGCAGAAGTTGGGGAGTGAACACACACCCCAAACCAAAATGGATTAAGTAATATTAATATATTAAATTAAATAATATTAATTACATTAATTAATTAAATTAAATAGTTGCTTGCAGTGTCAACTCACAGCATCTAGTTTCAGAGGAATTAGGCTGAAGAGGAAAGAGAGGAAAAAGAAGAGGAGAATGGGTTTAATCCCAGAATGAAGAAATGAATTCACTTTATGTCTGAATCAGCTGGTCAGGGAATTTCAACCGGGCATGTTTATTTGGGAAGTGACAATTCATGAAGCAAGAGCAAATCATAGCAACATGCCTACTTCAAGGAACCTCTACTTAGTAAAAAAAAAATAAACAACAAAACAAAACAAAAAAACCCCAGTCAGATAGAAGAGTGCCTTATTTCCAGCCAGGATGCGTCTCTATAGTGCTGTGAAAGCTTGGACTTCCATGGCCCCAAACTCTAGGATTGCTCTATTCTGCAAATAGCAATTCCCTTTTAGATCCTATAGGTCTCAGGTCAAGCACCAGGAGGCTGGGTGCCCAGAGCTTCCTGTTGGTATAAGATTCACTCATGCCAAGTAACAATAGACTATTACATTGATTCCTCAAGGATTCTCATGTTTTCCAGACCCCAGGGATATGTAGCTGGCATCAATGGGAAGTCTGACAGAGTCAGAAGAGCTAACTGTTACTTTGAAAAAAAGTAAAATACTTTGACTTTTATTACTTATGTTTTTAAGACATTGAAATCCCCTTCCACCTCTACAGGAATGTCAAATTTTGCATATTTTTCCAGGTTGCTTGTAAACAACCCATTAAATGCACCAGTAAATAAATCTACACGAGTCCAGGTTTGTATGAGCAATTCTCCAGAAGAATTCACATGTGCTAGAAATAAAATTTTGTTTGCAGAACTCTTAATTTGCACCAGTAGGATTACCAACCCATATGTATTAAACACACAGAAGGAAGGGCAGATATTCCCCAATAAATTACATTCAGAGTGAATGCCATACAAACTTTAAGTTAAAGATCAGTTTGAACTCTGAAGGTTAAACAAAAGCTTCTTGGCCTGCTAGCAACTGTCACACAGATATGAAATTCTTTGTAGGGTAAGCCCTAGAGAAACTGCAGAATGCTTACAGCATCCCACTGTGTTTACTGCTTGGTTCTGGCTCTCTCAGCACTACTTCAGCAGGAGACTACAAATATTGCTGTTCTAAAGAAGTCAGAGCAATGGGGGCTGAAGCAAAAACTATTTTGAGTGATGTGACTAATAACTCCAAAAAGATAGTGGCAATTCCATTACATTAATTGCTAGCAGAACAGATTTCAATGAGAACTATACACAAGGGTCTACATATTAGTTAATAATTTTCCAAGGTTATACTAACACTTAAAAGAAACCTTCTAGATAATTAAAGGCAATTGACCTAGGGTCAGTATTCTTATTAAACAGCTACAGAAAAAGAAATGCAGAAAAGTTATTTGCATAGACCAGATTAATAAACATATGAGTCAGTAGCAACAGAAGATGATAAGTAGAACACTATTCAGGAGAATGTGCTGGGAAAAATAAGACACAAAGTTGTACCACCAGATTCAGTCTAGTATGCTGTTTTTTTATGCAAGAGATTAAATAACACTGTAAGTGAAAGAACAATATCAAATGTAGAAATCAGAATTCTTAGAGCTAAATTGCATCTAGTCTGCTGTGCAGATACTTAATGCAGACGTTCACTGGGTGATTCAGCAAGAAGCAAACCATACAGTGGGTTGCACCAGAGATGCATTTATTCTGGTATCTTGTCTCTGATAACACCAGAATGGATACTTAAGGGAAGGACATGAACAGAAGCAAGCGTATGGTATGCCCTGCAAACTCTAAGCAGACCTGCAGTTTAGATACTTCCTCTGAACTGCAGGCTGGCCCCAAATCAGTGTCTTTAATGGGTCTTTATGAACTACTCTTCCCTGAGTTTATCTAATCACTTTAAGAAACCATTTATATTTTGGCATCAGCAATATCCTGTAGCAATGGCTTCCATAATTTAGTTAAATGCTGCCTGGTCCCTTCACTTGTTATTTTTTGTCTAGTGAGAAATAATAAATAATCACTATATTTTCACTTTCTACACGCCACTCTTGACTTCACATGACTCCAATATACCCTGCTTCCTCACATTAGTCACCTTTTCTCAAAACTGGAAAGACCTGACTTACTGAACCTCTCACACTGAAGCCATCTTAACAGTCTGATCGTCACCTTCTTTTGCACCTCAACAGCTTCCAGCCCATCATTCTTGAGATGGGACAGCTGGAATTGCACAAAGTATTCAAAATGGGGCCGCACCATTTATTTTGTTCTGAAGAGAACACCAAGAACACCACGCATAATCTAATGTATTTTACAATGTGCCCCTGTTCAGCTGGCACAGTATCTCTGTGATCTTCGCACATTCTGCCCTCAGCACAGCTCTGTGCTTTCCACCATCCCTTCATCTGATGGCAGCACATCTTTCTCTGTCTCCCCAATTTCTTTTGGCTTCTGATACCAGACAGAAAGTGTCTTGCTCCATCTCCCTACAGAATTGGAGGACTCAGGGGCACATTTTCCTATATCCAATATTTCATTTATTTCCCACGTTTATCCACTGCATAACATTTATTGTTGCTTTCCTTTATCCTGTCTCTCTCCTTATTTAGCAGCTAAAACCAGTTTCACTTCATAAACAGTAACTGCACACTTTTCCAGCCTTTTAAATCAAGTTTTTGTACATCTGATACCACAAGGCACTTTGCCTAAAGAAGAAATGCTGAGTAAGACTTTTTTGGGCACAACTCTCACACGTACAGTTGTGTAAGTTAGATACCCAAATTGTGAGTTCAGCCATCACTACTTCTCACAACCACACGAGCAAAGCAAAGTCACCCTCAGGAGCAGATCCATCTATTGCAAGGGTCAAATTACCTTTGCGGATATTCGTATCTCATTGACTATATTGAGAATCCAGGACACTTAATGTTCCTAAATTTAACAACTCAGTTAAGTGAGATGATGCTGGGAATTTACATTTCTAGGACAAAACAGTCTGGGGTTAGGTGAAAACAGAACAGCAGCTAAATATCCAAGCCTGACTGCCTCCACCCCAATACCCTTGACTCTATAAAGCCAACAACTGAAGTTCTTAAAACACCTTTTCCTAAGTAGATTTTACATAGCTGAAGTCAAGCCATGGAAAAAGTGCAGTACATTGTGCCACGCAAAATTTCCAGGGTGTTGTTTTCTGCTGGGAACGATTGCCAAATGGGACAATTCACTGAAACTTCAGCTATCATGTTTCCCTGTTATTCCTATAAACTTTAACAAGATAGGCATTTCAAAACAGCCTATTTCATATCCAAAACACTTCCTCATGACATGCATTTTGAACAGCACATATTCAGAGCTCTTAGAATAAGCAGCAAGCTTTCCTCTTTTTTTTTTCTTCCCTAAATATTGCACAGTTCTTACATTTGAATTTCATTTCTTTTCTTGGTTTCTCAGTCTTCCAGTTTTACTTTAATGCAATTGCCTAGCTGTTAGCAGAATGCTTATTGCCAACTGTTTCCTTGAACCAGCCTCATGCTTCAGATCGACACAATAAAACCAAACCTCAATGCTGTCTCTCAGAAAAAGATGCAGAAACCAATTGGCTGCAATTAGCATTTGTTTCATTTTTATTTTCATTTCTTTTTTTTTTTTCCATCGTGACTGTAAACCAAAATAAACCAAGCAAAGGGAGTGAAACCACAAACAGCTATGTTCATGTAAGGCTTCAGAGGAAGCATCCAAGATGCAGAATACAGTTTCCAAGCAAAGGAGCCTAATCTTTCAACCATGTCCTGTGATACCTGAGAATGTATTTGATTGCAAAATTTAATCTGTGGATCTAGAGTATCAGTTCTTCCAGATAATGGGGCTCTGTAGAAAAATACAAACAGGGAGGCAGGGAAAGGATGAAAAGAAACCCATACTGGTCAGAGCAGGAGTTGGGGGGGCTCAACAATGCAGTACAACACCACTCAGCAAAACTTAAAATCATTCAAACTAGATTGATCATCCAAAAGATTTCCAGGCAGATACTCCATTAAAATGGTTTTTTTTTTTTTTTTTTTTTTTTTTTTTTTT